>NW_011919654.1:0-1314 GCF_000151845.1 Pteropus vampyrus
GAAGCTATACTTAGAACCCATATATAGTTAAGAAGTCACTGTAATAATTGTCTTCTTTTTATGGTCATTTTGATTAACTCGATGAAAAACTCTCTTTTACTCAGACTATGTAATATCTCTTTTTATAGCTGTTATTAAAGTATGCTAAGAAAGTGTCTATGTCAGGAGTTTTCAAAATGTATTCTATGGAACCTTACAGTTGTGCAAAAATGTCCCAGACACTACCGACATGGCAGAGTGGACTTGGCAGGTGCCGATGTAAATTTTGAAGATCCCATCAAACCCTATTGATAATTGGACTGAAAAGGTTCAGCTGACATATTTTATATAATGATGTGAAGCTTATAATTTATTGTGAAAACAATAGATGAATATGCTGCTTATTATTTTTAAATTTTGAAAACTGTCCTATTTATTTTTCTTAAATTTACACATTTCCTAATCTCCAAAGAAGTGTAAAAATTTACTTTTATGCATTTCTTAATTTTTAGTCTAGAAATTTTTAAATATTCATGTAACACACTATTTTTAAAATTTCAGCTGTTCTAGATTTTTATAATTATCTCTTTTCTCATGATGTTATCTACTTGCTGCTATTTAATATAGGTCATTTTAGAAGTACTGTTTTAAAATATCATTTTTGTATATTTGTCTCCATTTATTTAGTACTTCACAAGCAAATTTGGTTGTGAGAAATAAATCATTATTTTTGTTTTCTATAAATTAAGTGCATCTGTCAACCTCATGTATTCTACAGATTTTCAAGGAAATATGTTTCGGTATTTGAAACGAACTATAGCTATTTCCATCTATTTCGATACCTATTTCCTGATATGTATATACTATATGCAGGATTAACTATAGAACTAAGAGCTATAAATATTTAAGAGAATTTCTTTAATATTGAGGAAGACAAAAATCTAGTAAGAATAACATTAATACATAAAATGTGTTAAAATTTTGCATTACATTATCATAATATTATTCATTTCTCCTTTGAAAAAGTATAGGTGCAAAATTTTTGAATCTAAGAAAATAACAGTATGGAATAACATTCTGAGAGCTAAAATTGCTGTAGATGCCAAAGTAATCTTCAGTCTGTATAGTTGTTCTTAATTGTCTTAGATCTATTAACCATATTATAAAATACCATATTTTTAAAATGTCATCGAAGAAAAATTTATAGTGACTTCTTTCTTAGACTCTGGTTAAATGACATAAAAAATTTGCGGATGGAAATCATTTTTTTGTTTCCTAAGTAAAGCATATCAGCTGGAGCATATGTGATGTTATACATTCTTAAAGTTTTAAATC
>NW_011919655.1:0-996 GCF_000151845.1 Pteropus vampyrus
TAAATTACGTACCCCATAATGATTTGCAGCAGTTTCTAAGGGATTCCTTGAGTGCTGCTTACGTCCTGCAGAGGAGAGTAGTGTGGTATTCTAGAGTTCATCTTTGTAGCTGCTGCACCGTCCCTAAATGATAACCTTAATACTAGTTTCTTTGAATCAGGCACTAAACATTTTAATCTTCTCTAATCCAAATTTTGGAAAAAATGATATACTAATTTTTAATTATTTTAATTAAAATTATTTTTTGGGGTGAGCCTGTTTTTATTAGTTTTTTTCAAATGTATCTCCAATGTACCATTAGTCTCCTTGTATATTTTATTCTTTATTTGCCTCATGAAGCTCCATTCATATGCATATATATGTATTTATGTAAATGCAGATCTTTATGCATACATACAAATGCACATGAAATTTCACAAATAGAAGTTTTAAAAATTGATTTCATTTGATTAATAATATACTTGTTTATGCTTTAATATGCACTATACCTATATCTATCTATCATTTATTTCTATCTAGAGTATTTCTGAATAACTTGAAATATTGAAGTTTGAAAAGTTTTCATAGTTATTAAAAATATTACATGCTAAATTAAAGAAAAATAGTAAGGTCTTTATTTCTCATAGATATGCTATTTTAATTTTAAAGTTACTTTTAACACCCTGAAAAATAAAATTAATATTTTTTTTACATACTTAAGTGCTATAAAGCTTAAGTACGTGTTAACAATTCAATTTAACTCCTAGTGGTTTCAGAATTTTCTGAACGTATATAAAAATAATATATTTCAAACTTAAGCCAGAAATTAGGCTGCATTAAAGGAAAATTTATATAGTAGCAACTTATATAATGAGTTTTTACATTATAATTTCTCACTCCGTGTGTATAAATTGAGTTATAGATTTAGTCATTTTCAGAACTTAAATCAATTTAAAATTGTTTAAATGCATTTCTCTCCATAGAATCTGACAACTTCTGGCTTAAGTCCATAGTACT
>NW_011919656.1:0-1104 GCF_000151845.1 Pteropus vampyrus
TACTCGTTAGTCAAAGCATAAAACATTTTAACATTGCCTTAATAATTTACTTGTGTTAAAATAAAGGGAAATGCTTAAAACATTAATAGGGCACTTTACGATCTTGAAGTCGGTACGTTGTTCTGTGATGGCCGGGTAAATAATTCACGACTCCGTTCGGCTCAAGGGGAGGTGGGCGCTCTGCACGGCGCTGGTGCTGCCACTTCGCCGAGCCCGTCCCCACGGCCCGAGCTGCCCCGAGTGGCGTCCCGCAGGGGGAGCCCGGAGATGCTCCGGGGCCGAGCGCTGCCCCCGCTCCTCCCCGCTGTCCTCTGTAGAGATCGGAGCACTACTCAGGCGCTGTGAAAGGGGACAGACAAACACGGTGTGGTCGTACGGAGCTTCTTGAGCAAAATAAAACAGGGATAAGGAAAAAAGTCGGTGAGAAATAAATAGCAGTAACTCACATACATGTCAGATAAAAATCACTTTAAAAATATTCAAATCACAACGGAGTTGGTAATTTAGTGGGAGAAAACTTACGTTTACAGAATAATTTGACCTAATATAATAAACTAGATTCTGTGACCAAAATGTAACACACACACACACACACACACACACACACACGTGTGGGCTCACGCGCAGGTGCACACACGTAAGACGTCAGGAAAACAGACACCACCAAACACTCTGGTAGGATCCACCTGAGATGCAAGTGTGACTAGCATTCGAAGCGGGCCGGGGGATGCGGGGTGCACGCAAAGACACCGTCCGGGAGCGAGCGTGGGCTCCTGCTCTTGGATGCTTCAGGCCAACACCCTGCTCGTGACGAGTTTACACAGGAAACGGCAAAGTGGACACGGCTCCCCACGGAAGACGACGTGTTCTCAACGTGCTGTTCATGAGACATTTCGGTTCCACAGCCGTCCACAGAGGTCGATCCCCAAACGCGTCTCCCCGAGGTTTTAATTCTCTGACTCGTTGGGGCCACGGGCCTTACATCCAAATGAAGGAAACACGCCGCCCGAGGAAGAGAAACGACTGAATCACACAAATTCTGTGCGCACAGCAGAATTTCCCAGGGATCACCACGCCACACAGCGTCGCTGCGTCTGTGTTTTG
>NW_011919657.1:0-5369 GCF_000151845.1 Pteropus vampyrus
TCACTCGTCTGTGACGAGTCATTTTTCTCTGGCTGATTTCAAGATTTTCTTTCTTTCGACCTTTTTCCCCTATGACACGTCTGTTTGTGGATCTCTTTGCCTGTGTCCTAGTCGGAGGTTGTTGAGATTCTTAGATGTGTAGATTAATACTGTTCACCGACTTTGGGAAGTTTTCCGCCGTTAGTGTCTCAAATCTCTTTTCTGCCGCTTTCTCTCACGGTTCCATCATGCACGTGTTGGCTCCATCCATTTTCTTCATGCTTTTGTTCTCAGATTACATAAATATCGATCAAGCTACCTTCAAGTTCATTGATCATGTCTTCTGCCGGCTCAGACGTGCTGTTGACCCCCTTCAGCGAATTTTTTATTTTGGCCGTTGTGCTTTTCCAGTCCAGAATTTCCATTTGGTTCTTTGAATATAATTTCCATTTCTTTATTGATGTTTTCCATGTGATGAGAGATGGTCATTCTACCTCCCTTCATGGCTTCCTTTCAAAAGCAGTTCCCACTGCCTGATTTTGCCCCTGCCTATGGGTCATACTTTCCTTTTTCTTTGCGTGTCTTATAATTTATTTTTGTCTCAAACCGGATGGACTAGATAATATGTCATAGCAACTCTGGGTGCTGGTTTTTCCATCTGCAGGGCTTGCTGCTGTTTGCTGATTTGTTAGCTTGGTGACTTGGCTGGGCTCTTTCATTCAAGTCTGTTACCCCTGCAGTGCGCGGCCTCTGATGTCACCCCCAGAGGGCACAGCCTTGGGCGCGTGTTCCGTCGCCCCGAGATGGCAGTGGTTTGCACAGGGCCCTCTCTGACGGTCTCCTTCCCTGGTCTCTCTGCGACGTTGTCTTCCTCTGTTGGGATCACACGCAGCGTTAGCCGCCGCTCGTGCTGGCTTATGGCTCTATTGTTTCTGACAATGCCCGTGGGCATAAATTGCTCGACAGTCACATTCAATTAAATTCATGCCCCTTTGCAGGGTGAATCTTTCGGGCCTGTCTTATTCCAAGCCCAGGAAGCCTCTTCTGAGCTGTCTCGTTCGCGGGTTCTCTCCGTGAACCACAGCTGGTCTACAGTTCAGCTTGTTGTATTCGTGGAATGTCCAGCCTCCTCTTAATTTCCTACCACAAAAATCGCCATCGTTTTGACAGCGCCCTGAGGTCGAACCTCCTCGTGCTCCGTCTCAGATAAAGGCGGTTGCCTCGCGAAGGCCTACAGAGCTCTCTGCTCCTTAGGCCCTGGGTCCAGCCTTTGCATAGCCTCTCTGAAACCAGGGCAGAGGACAGTGGCCAGCTACTCTCGGTGACATGCCCGCTTTACAAGCAGGGCGTTGGGCAGGGGTGTCGCCCACCTGGTGTGGAGCTTCTGCCCTGCAAGTGTGCTGGGGGAAGCCGGTCCCCCGAGCTGGACTTTCTGAGCTGTGGGCGGGTCCCGGGTGGAAGGAGGGCCCCACACCCCTTGGCTGCTCTCACCCGGAGTGTGGCTTCTGCAGCGCAATGAGAGATGCCGGCGGCCTGCTCCCCGCCCCCCAGGACGAGCCGCAGCCCTGGCCCAGATGCCGGAGCAGGGGGCAGGGCTCCTGGCAGTGCTGGAGACAGCGGGGAGAGAGCGGGTCGTGGCTCCGATGCCATGAACGCGCCCCGATCTCACTGCGCTTTGGCAGATTTTCTCGGATCTGCGCTTCTCCATTTGCTAAATGCCCTTCGGAAATTTCCAGAAGTTTAATGATTTAAAAAATAGTCACCGTCATGGCTGTTTCTCTGGGCAGATAGTCTGCGGGCCCTCAGGCTGCTGCCCACGGGCCGACCCTCCCCCGTGTGCGGTCTCACAGGGACGCCCTGCGCGGAGCAGGCAGACGTTTCCAGAATGAGGGTCTCATCACGCATTCCCCCGCTGAAAACCAGCCAGTGGCTATGGTTCTCCAGGGATGCAGCCAGGCTGTCTCAGCCGCCCCCAGGCCCTGACGGCCGAGCCCCGCCTGTGCTGGCCGACTCGGTGCTGGCCGCTGCTTCTCACACTCTATGGGTGGCCAAGTGACCCGCAGACTGGTGAGCGGGCGTCCCCGCTGGCTCGGGGCGCTGCACGAGCCACCGTGTGGGGCTCTCCGCTGACCGGTGGTCGCCCCGTGCCCCTCGTGGATTACTCAGGAGTCGCCCGACCCGCCAGGCGCGATCTCATCAGCGGGGCGTCTGCTCGGGGGCACCGTGACGTTGCCGTCACAGCGTGTCCAGCGTGCAGTCTGTTTGTGGAGTCGCCTCCTCAGTCTCCGTTCCCCCTATTCAGTCTGAAGCTCATTTGGGGTGCTTTTGTCGGCCGCTGTGGCCCGCACTCAGCCCACGTACATGACTGTGACGAGCTAAAGGGCACCAAGTGCCCGGGCTGCTCGAGGCGGCTGGAGACGGTCCTCGAGGGAGAGTCACATGTCAGGACTGAGCCGCAGGTGATGAGTGCCCCACGCTGGCGTATTCACGCGGGTCAGCGGCTTAGCCCCCGGGGCTGGCTCCTGGCTGAGGGGTCGCACTGGGCGATCTCACGTCCCTCTGGACAGTGACACCCATGTGGGCGGACAGCCCCACACTGAACAGCGAGCCCGCTGGGCTCTGGCTCTGCACAGAAGCAGCTCTGCCCGGGCCACCCACCTGTCCTGTCGTCTGCGTGGCACCCTGTTGATGGCCGGGCCACACTGGTGTTCCAAAGGGGGCGCTCGTGACGTTACGTAACATCTTCCTGTTCGATGCAGTGGCTCGTGCGCCGTGCGCTGTGACATTGCCTGACCCACAGGAGCCTTTGGGAGCCCCGCCTGCCCGCTCCCAGCCACACAGAGGCCCCTTCCTGTCGGGCTGAGACGCCCTTGCTCAGACCTCGTTTCTGACGTGTGTCCTCTGTCACCCATGGCTTCCGTCTCCGTGTGACGGGGGAGACAGGGACCTGGGGGAGGTGTGCGCAGCCACCGTGCGTCGATGGGGGAGGGTCACCCAACATTCGAGACTTCATTCACTTCTCCGTGCTGATGCTGCCCGAAATTGTTTTGTTCACGTCGCTTGTACCTGCTGAGATTAATTCTCCGTGTAAGACAAGACTTGCTGTCTTTTTTTTTTTTTTTTTTTTTTTAATGAACAGAAAATTGCATTTGAATCTGCAAGTGTGTTTCTGTTTTGTCTGCCTGAGCCTTCTCGGCGTCCCAGGCTCTCGGCCCTCCCGGGTCTGGGACAGCAGCCCAGGCCTGACGAGCGCCGGGAAGGGCGGCCGAGGCCGGCAGGTGGATCCGCCTTCACACGCCCACCGGCCTGCCCGACCTCGTCCCTGCTCGCAGCACAGGGAACGGCAGAGAGAAGTTGGGCCGCGTTCCCGGCTTTGCTGTGAAACGTCCTGCCTGGACTGGAAGTGTCCATATCCGAACGTATCGCCTGTCGCCTGTGGCGTGACCGGTGGGGCACGCGGGAGGCCGCCGCACACCCTTCCCGGTCCAGGCGGTAATGGAGCGCGGCGGCCTCCCTGACCCCGGCGAGCACCGTGATTCACGAGTGCGTCTTGGACCCTCACGACCGAGTCAGCTGGTTAGACCCCGGGCGCCCACGCTGATGCGGGCGGCGTGGCATGGGTTTGGGCGGGAGGGTTTGGGTCTCTTCGTGGTTTCCAGCATGTTCGACTGTAGCGGCTTCGGGGCGCTGGACCAGATCCCAGAAGAGGAAGAAGACGTGAGTGGGACGCTCGGGAGCCCCGGAGCCCCTGGCGACAGGGCCACACCGATGCCGACGCCCTCTCTGACCCGCGCGTCATGGGTCACGTTGGCGGGCGCCGGGCGAGGGGCGCAGCGGGGCGTCCTGTACGACCTCTGCGACTTTTTCTGTCGATCTAAGATTATTCCAAACTGAAGAGTTCCTTTGAAAATACATGATGGCTTGAAAACTCTCTTGGAAGGTAAATGTAAGCTAATATAATCTCACCTTCTCTCGGTGAACTCCGAGCTGTCACGTGAACCCGGGGAATGGGGTCGGGCCGGGCACGTCCTCACGGGCTGGTCACGGGGACCTGGGCGACTCTCTGGCCCTTGTGGTCTCCTCTGGAAAGGGAGGGCTGGACTCGGGTCAGCTCCCGAGTTCTTTCTGCTGGACACTCTGTGATTGAAAGTGCTGGTCACAGCTGTCCCCGGGGATGCCCTCTCAGACGCCATCATCTTCTGCACAAATCCAGCTCGTTTCCTTTAAGTGGCACCAGAAACGCGCTCCAGACGTGCTCAGAGCCAGGCGGAGCGCCGGGCACTGTGAATCGCTGAGCGGGGCCTTAGGCGGCTGGGTGGAGGGTGAGGACTCGGAAGCCCAGGGCTTCGCTCTTCCCCAGAGGTCGGGAAGGACCTTTTCTCTGGGGACCCGATGTGCTCGCGTGTGAAGCGCAGGAACCGGGGGGCAGAGGAGGGAGGTGCGACAGCGTCAGGCTCTCCCCAGAGCGAGTCAGATGCTCGGCCCGCCCGCCTGTCCCCTCCCACCCCCCCTGTCAAGGCCCTGGATGTGGGCGCTGTCCAGGGACCAGACACCGCAGTCAGGATGCGGCTGCACGTGCCTCCCGTCCCCAGGCGCCGGCAGCGCCGGGGGCCCGTGGGCGTGGCTGTGGCAGGACGCTCGGGCGGCTGGCGGGCGGCTCGGCTGTGTGGCCTGCCAAGTGTCTGGAAAGTTCCTCCTCACTGTTACACTTAAAGGGATTAGGCCTGACTCAAATGTCTGTAGGAAACAGAGTTTATTAAGCCATCACTTGTCACATGCGCCCTGACGCGAACGGGTTGGCTCCTTTGTAACATGTCCATTAGCCAGGAGGACATTTTGATCGAAGAGGGGCTGGGACACATGGACGCTGAGGACGCCGCTCTTGGAAGAGGGCCTCTGGGGGAGGACAGTGGCGGGACCAGAGGCAGACGTCACGGTCCCCGAGGGGGGAGGGACATCGCTGTGCCGCCAGCTGCCCGGCCTGCTGCAGACGGGGCTCGTGTCGGTGTGGATCTCGGAAACGAGAGGAAGAAGGGTGTGGGGTGATGGGGGGTGGTGTTCCCGGGCCACCTTGGGCTCCCGGCGGTTTTAGGCAGGAAGGGACAGCTTGTGGGAGAAGTCACCACCGGAAACGCGGGCATTGCCGAGCTCTCGCTGACCTGGTCTGCGATCTCCGTGGCAGAGTTCTGTGCGCAGCCAGGTCCTCCGTGGGACTGGCCGGGGGTCTGGGGGCGAAGATGGCGCTGCCGGTGGCGGCGAGCGTGACCCACGTCCACTCCACGCTCTTGCCTGGGAAGTGGGCGGCAGTCTCTGTTTCCAAAACAGCCTGTTGTTTCTATTTTTAGATAATTGCTTTTCTCAAATGTCTAAAAAGCGAGTAATTTAAATTG
>NW_011919658.1:0-1639 GCF_000151845.1 Pteropus vampyrus
CCCCTCGACACTTCTAGAAATGCCCAGCCAGCCTGACGGCCTGAGAACCACCATTTGAAATGCATGCCTGCATTAGCTCTTGTCTCTAAGATCACCCTGTTGGAAAGAGGACCAAGCTGGACTGGGAGGTGGCGGCACAGCTCGGGCATGTGGGGGGCAGAGGGAAGTGGCCCTCCTCTCAATCTTAGAGAAAGAACCTCACTCACACACTGGTTCCATGCTGCCTGACCTCCTGGGCACCTAGTGGGGCTGTGGGGAAGGCACAGGGCTGGGCTCAGACACCGACCAGCCACGTGGCTGGCAAGTCCCAGGATCTGGCTCTTCCTCTGTAAACTGGGACAGATAACACACCCTCTCTGGGTTGTCAGGAAGCGTCCTGGGGGTCAGCACGGTGAGAGACTCTGGGCTGCAATCAGGTTCAGAGTTAAGCACTCGGGGCTCCTGCAGAGGACACTGCCCTGCTTCCCACCCCCGTCTTGGCTCTGGCCGTAACAGTCCCACTTCGATGAGGCTCATGACTCAGGCCCAATGAGCTCCTGCCCTTCAGTCGCCCTCACCCCGACAAAGGCTCCTGCTCACCTCCTCACCTTTGTCCAAACCCCCATTGCCCTCCACTCAGTTGCCTGCACCCAAGTCCAGGCCCCCCACCACCCAACCATGCCAGCCAGAGGTGGCGCCCAACCCACCTCCTTCAAACCCCACTGTGTGGTACCCGGGAAGAGCTCCAGCTTTGGAGTCATCAGCCACAGCGACCCCAGCGCTCTCCGGCTCTGTGCCACAGGACTTCCTGGTACCACAGACCATCCCTCGCGGCGTGATGCACCACCCACAGCAAATGAGCCAGGCCTGAAGCGCTTAGCCCAGGGCTTGACCCGCGATGAAAGCTGTCAACTATTACCATTGTTGCTGCTCTGCCTCGCTCATCAACCTTCCCTGGATGCCCTGCCGCGGGACAAAGTTCAAGCTGACCAAAGTTCAAGCGGACAATACCTTAGACAATGCGACTTTGTCTTCTATTCTTTCCTGCTGGGGATCCTTCCCTCTAGGTCACACTGCTCGCTCCAAGGCCACCTCCACAAAGCTAAGTCCACCGGACATGTTTACTAGTCATCTTGCATGGGCCGAACTCGTCTTCTGGGCAACCCGCTCCTCTCCAACCCTTGGAAGTTTCATCAGCTCCCTCCTGTGACCTCGAATTTCTGAGGACTTGCTGATGACATTCCCCTCTCTCTCCCGCCCAGATCTCCCTCCGAACTCCAAAGCTGGACAGCTCACCCCAGACACCTCGAACTTATCCCGATTACAGCCAGCGCCCTCACCCCCAAGCTCTCCTGTTTCTGTGCTCCGTTCCACGCCATCCGCCCACAGCCCGAGCCAGAACCTGGGGCTCCTCCTTTACTCTCCTTGGCCTGGTCCAGTCGGCACCCCACTGCCACTCCAGCAGCTCCCCACTGCTCTCCTAGCCACCAGCCCTGTCTCCCCACTCTACTGTCTGCCCTGCAGGCAGAGAGGGCTCCAAATCAAAAATGGGGTGCTGCCAGTCCCTTGCCTAAAACTCTTCAGTAAAGCCAGCCACCTGTAGCAGCAGGCACCAGGTCCCCTGCGGTATTCATTTAAAAGTGCTGGTTCTTGAGCCCCA
>NW_011919659.1:0-775 GCF_000151845.1 Pteropus vampyrus
CCAGCAGACCCTGCAGCATGGGGTATCAGTTCTCATCTGTTTTTCTGGCTATTTTCTCCACGGTGGGAAAGGGCTGGACCCAGGACCTTGCCTGAGGTGGGGCAGGCTCTCTCAGGGAGGCCTGTCGCCCAGAGCCAGGGAGAGGCCCACCTCTCCCCACATGGGGGCAGGGGCCTGCGGTGTGCGTGAGCGGGGTGGGACAGACCCAGGTGGGATGCAGGCTTTCTCCCGCCCCCCCCCACGCCCCCCACCCCCGCTCAGGGGAGAGCTGTCCTCGGGAGCATGCGGTCTCCCACAGACAGCAGGAGGGGAGCAGCAGTTGGAAGCCTTGAAACCCCAAGTAGGCCCCGTCCACGGGACTCGTTCAAGATGTCATTGGAGGAACTGGCCGTACACCTGCAGAGTCTTGGCCACGGTGCGCGAAGCCCCACTGTCGGCTCGGCATTGCCCTCTGGGTGCGATTTTAAAAGCGGAGAACACTAACCCCATAGCTGGATCATCGGTCATCTGTGGATGAACAGGAAAAGGCCAGGGGTCTGGAGCGGCCAGGGCACAGACTCTGGGAGGCAGGGGACAGCTGGAGGGAGGGCTGGAGGGAGGGAGGGGCCGTCGCTGAGAGCCAGCGGGGCTGCGCGGGCGTGGCTGCTGCCAGGGCCGGTGGGCGTGGCCAAGTGCAGGTGGGAGGAGGCCGTCCAGAAGTCCAGCCTCTGCTCGGGCCTTGTAGAGGTGGGTTCTGGAGGCTGCTGGGCGTGGCGTTAAAGAATAACACCTAACT
>NW_011919660.1:0-2555 GCF_000151845.1 Pteropus vampyrus
GCGGTTCTGTCCGGTCATCACCATTCCGTGCTGCTGGCCGCGTCTTTGCAGCAGGAGGGGAGTGGATGGAGTGTCACAGCTCAGTGGTCCGGCACAGCTGAGTCAACAGCAGCGTCCCCCACGCTCAGCATCCCGACCCTCGGGCTGGGGCACAGCTCAGGGGCTTTGGACATTTCACACTGTGCTTCCTGCATCCCCAGGACAGTGCCTCTGGAGTGGCACGTCGTGCATAGGTCACAAAGCTGTTAAGGGTGTTGGGGGCAGGAGGGGCCGGGGGAGGGAGGAGAGAGGGAGTTCGATGTCTCGAATCTCCGATCTAAGACACTTAGAGAGGGAAGGCTTTGTAGTAACACAGTAGCCGGAAGAGCGGGGCAAGCAGATAAACACGTGCACACACATGCACACGCGTGTGCACACACACACACTCAGCATTTACAGCGATCGGGCAATGGTATTAAGTGTGATGGGCAGAGAACCAGCAGATGTGGAGGGAGGTGGGTCCGTGTCATTTGGTCTCATCTGCAGACGGCCCGTGAGCCCCAGCCGTGTGGCTGTTTCTTGCTCTCTCCTGACTCTTCCTCGGGGCTGGGACGCGATGGCCACCCCCGCCCCAGGCCAGGGAGCCCTCGTGAAGGTTTTGCCTCTTTAGGAGACGTTGTATTATTTCCTAACCCATGCGCAGGTGCTCGCGTCTGCCTTCCAGGTATTTCTGGTTGGTTTTTTTCCTTCGGCTGTCCTTTTGCTGCTGGGGACTTTTTGGACAGCTGCTTCTCTGCGGTTTTCCAGACACTGAGTCCAAGATGAGCAGCAGCTCAGGCCACCTGCACAGGAGTGTCCTCGGCTGCTGTCTCCCAATGTTCGTTGTAACGTCAGGTAACTGACAGGGAGAGATGGCAGGGAAACGGCCACCTCGTTAGCAAAACCAGTGAGAGCGCAGGCCAGCCACGCCTCCGCGCGAACAGCTCCTAACTACACACGTGGGACATTTCATCAGGTTGAAAAGTGACCTGCTGATACCTGACTGCTTTTGACGCCCAAATCCTGCCGCGTCACACGGTCGAGCCGGGTGTATTTAAGGCCCATTGCCTGAATTGAGTTCACCTCAGGGAGAAGCGTGAGAGGCACTTTTAAAAATCCCTCCATTACTCCGCACATCCCGTCACCCAACGGCCCAGCAGGACGAGCCACAGCCCCCCTCCCACCGAGTCTGACTTCTGTGACCTACACGTTGAGGAGGGAAGCCGCTGACACAAATAACCCTGGGAAAGGCAAATTCAAACATCCTCTCTTTCTCCCACAAACAGGAACAAGAACAGTATGGCGGGATGACGTGGAAGCACCTGACGGTCCCACAAAGGAAGTCGCGGAGGAAGGCTCGGGGCTGATAAGCCAGGAAGGCCCTTGTGATGTGCACGGTGACCTTTTCCAACAGCCACCTGGAGAGTGAGTTACGGACTCGCCCCCAGGTGAACGGCCCAGGCCCAGCGCATCCTGGCCGCTGCCGCCGCCAGGACACGAGGCAGATACTCTCCAGCTGGCCTTTCATAACCCCGAATGACAAATGGGAGTCACAGAAAAAGAAAGCTTCCTAGGGTGGATCTTTGAAAAAAAAACGGAGTTAAAATCAAGGTTCCGAAGTTCGACGCCCCTGCCTCCCATCTGCTGGTCCCGGGAATGTGAGCGAATGTAAAGTGGTCAAGACGGGTTTGGAAAGGGGGCGCGCGTCCCGGGTTGTCGGGTGTGCCTGACCGCGCAGTTCTTCAGGGAAGGAACCACAGAGGGGCAGGGGCGCGTCCTGGGCGTTGACTGGAGCCCCGCCGCACCGGCGTGCAGGCCAGGCCATGGAGACCTGGGCTCGCGGCTAGCTGAGGGCGACACCGCCGGGTTCACGGTTCAGGAGTCCTGCAGCTGGAGCCGACACACCCTTTTCGCGGGAGGAGAGTGGGAAGGGCGAGGGAGGCAGGGCGGGCGAGCGAGCCGCGGGCGACACCGGAAGCCCCAGAGGAGCCTCGACCTTGCGCAGCCGGAGGTCATGGTGGGCTGCTGAGCCGGGGGCGCGCGCGCGCGCGCGACAGCGAGGGGCGGCGCTGCCATGGAGACCCCGGTGGCCTCCTGCGTCCTCTACCCGGGGGACGACCAGGGCTGCCGGCCCGAGCCCGGGGGCGCCTCTGTGCAGGGAGCGTGTGCGCAGGCTGCGGGCCAGGGCGGCGCGCTTGAGGCTCCTGGAGAGGGCAGCCTGCAGCCGCCGGATGCGGCCGAGGTGGGAGGGCGCCGCGTCCCTGGCGCAGACACCCTGCATCCTCAGCGTGTCTCTTGTGTTTTCAGCTCTGGTGACGACTCTCTGTCGCAGTCCCGCTCCTTCGCCCTCGGATGGACGCAGCGGCCTCGCCTGTCTCTTGTCTTAGCAATCTGCGGGTTGTTAGATAGACAGTGGGATGTCTGCAGCGCGTGCGCCGGGTTCTCTCGAGGAGCCTGCGTTCCCGGACGAATTCCCTTCCCCGAGGAGCTCTGGGATCTCGTCTTCTGTGGCCTCTGGGCTCTCTGGCCCGTGCCTG
>NW_011919661.1:0-13178 GCF_000151845.1 Pteropus vampyrus
CTGAAGTATTTTTATTGAATTAATAAGCTAAATGATTATCACTGGAGCAGTGTTTCTTAAATCATATTCCAAAGAATATCTACTTGACTCAAAGTTAAGTACTATGCCCCAGGAGGAAGACTCCAGAGAGATCGCCTGGGTTTGAGAAGGATGACAGAATATGCTTTGTATGCTTAGTACTAAAGAAATGTTTAACATGGCTTAATCCCAATTTGATAATATTATTTTTATGCCAAACATTAACACTTCAGAAATTATAGAGTCTCAGGGATACAGTTTTGAGAGCTTTCCAACAGACGTGAAGGTTTCTCCAGCTTATACAAACTTGCTGGATTCTCTTCTATCAATGCTATCAGGACATCAGGTGTCAGCTTCAGGCACCCCTGCTCTGAAAGGGTCACTAAGGAAATGGACTCTAAAGTAAAAAGACATTTTTAGTGATTGCTTCAATTAAACGGCTCATGGGTTTTCTCCGTTTAGAGGATGATAGATTTTTATCTTGGCTGTTAGAAAGCACAATACGAAATTTTATTCTCAGTTATAGAGATAATCCTGAGACCCAAATGCACATCTGCCTTTTTGAAAATCCCTAAATGGCTAGCAGGGTGGCTATGAGCACTGTGGATGCTTTTGCTGACGGTCCAGACATGACCTGACCAACTTGCTCCAATCCTCAGAACCTTGGTGTTCTGCAGTGTTCACACCCTGTGGCCTGCAGCTTCTCTCTGCATCCCCAGAGGAACCCACTTCCTAAGCCCCTGCCTCCATCACAGCCAACCCCCACCATCGCTTCACTACTCCAGGCCTTCTGTCACTTGCAGGCTCTGAGCCTATCAGCCAGTCGCAGGCACTAACAGGAAGTTCTTAACTCTGGGGTGAAAGGGGAGCTGGCAGACAAAGCTTTAGCTTTTCTGTGGACATGACATCTCTCCAGCCCTTCCTGACTAGGCTTTGGAGTTTGTTCCACAGTACATGGCCTGATATATAATACACAGTGTACAGATTAGAAATATAATGCTTGTGGCTAAAAAAGAAAAAAACAAAAGACATGTATTTCCCATATCTTATAAATAAATGTAGTTGATCTATACCTTGTTCTTTGCTTCAATATCGGCCTTGTTTAAAAGCAGCTCCTCTGCTAGCTCCATATTCTGACCAGCGACAGCAAAGTGCAGAGCTGTGTTGCCGTCGATGTCCATCACATTTGGATTGGCACCACATTTTATCAGAATAGCAGCACATTCCTCCTGCTGGCACTGTATGGCCTGTCATTATTATGAGAAAATATAGACTTTAAATACTAGGAATTCAAAGTCAACATTCCACAAGTTTCACATGGGAATTATAGTTAAATGAGATAAACTCCTATTCATTCTCCATAATTGAATCAAACCCATCGCACTTTGACAGAGTTGGGTCTCTGTACCTTAATCAAAGCGGTCCTGTTATCGTCGTCACAGTAGTTAAGCTCGCATTTACTGTCTGTTAGGAGAGTTACCACTTCCGTATGGCCGTTGGCACAGGCCAAATGTAGAGCAGTCCTATAAAAGTGAGAGTACGTTTTAGGAAATTGGAGGGCACTATCTCCAAACACACTATTATTCATGGAATTGTAAACATTTAATGCTATTCCTATGCCTTCAAAATAAATATTTAATTTTCTTCTGAAGAAAGTACAATATTTATTAGCTTCTATCACCTCATTCATGAAAGTGCTGCCCCTGTGTATAGAGACAGCATGACCCGGGGATTCTGCTCAACTTGGCTGTGATCCTATTTTTACTCTGTCACTTCTTAGTTATCAGTGAGTCTTTCTGTACCACTATTTCCTCATCCAAAAATGGCGATAAAAATAATGGTTTTCTCACAGGACACTGTTGATTGCTTAAATGAGAAGCTATGCAAACTGTTTACTACAATTCCTAGCACTGAACACAGCTCAATAATTGTTAGATAAAATTATTATAATTATTACTATTATGATTATTTTACAAAGACAATATTTCAATTTAGTAACATGATATCATTACACCTTTTTTTTGTAGCTATGTCTTAAGGATTAGAAATGACATACTATTTCGATGATTCTGACATGCATATGTTCTCACACTTTAACATCTCTGACACTAAAATGCAATTTATAATGCAGGATGCCTTTCACCTATAATTGTCCGCTTTTTCAACAGTTTCTTATAGGTGCATAAAACAGTGGGCATCATACCGTCACCCGCGGTGCCTTACATTAAGTGAAATAATGGTCAATACAACAGACTCTTGCAGTTCTGGACATTTGGTTGGCATTGAAGTCAATTTTAGTTTTTAAAAACATTATTAGGAAAGAAGATTAAAACAACAAAACAAAACAGGAAAAGAATTGTTTTCAAGCATGTCTCACTTTGCTTTTCCAGAAATTTTAAGTGAAAGGGAACTCAGGATTCAAATGAATAGGGATGGCTCATTTTATTCAATAGTTAGACTTCGAGACTGTTTGGAAATCAGATATTTTCAATAACCAACGTTAGATTTAATACTATTCTTCACTTTCAAAAGGGCAGTAAAGGTTATCTTTTATAATTTTCTACCTTCAGTAATACAGGGAGAAAAAGCTTCAATTGTGATTAGGTCCTAAAACTACAATTTCGAATTTCTCGTTTGGCTCATACGGGACAACATGAAGTTTTGAAGGATGAAAAGGGCCTGAGAGACACACTGAAAGGCTTCTGAGAAGACTATGACTGCTACGAAATAGCTATTCAGGTTCGATTTGACAAACAAATGGATCAAAAATATGGATAGATACAGTTGCAGAGTTCAATAAACGAAACTTTTATAAAGTAAAACAATACTTCTGCAATAGTAGTAATCACTTACATTTGCTTTTTTTTATTTCATAAGGACACAACTGACGTGATTAATCTATAATTGTTTACATGTCGTATGTAATAAAGCTGTACATGGAATTAAAACATAGGTCAGTAATAAAATATATACATAAACTCGACAGGCACAGATAAAATGTTTCCCTTCTGAAGATACTAAAAGTGGTCAGAAGATACCAATTTTCAAAAACATTTAAAAAAACACACTGAGTAATCATTTTTATTTGTACAAAATTCATATTCCAGCTCTTCCCCAACATTATTTCATTCTAGTAAAATTTTCCTAGGATTGCTTTCGTGTTCATTGTAGAAATCAGATTTTTAAAAAAGGAAAAGAGAATTTCACTAATAATACAAATGCTCAGAAACAAATTGTGTTATTTTCCACATATTTTTGGCTAACATCAGGTCGGTCTGTGTGTATATGCAATGAAACCAATTTTTCTCCATTTCTGATCTACCAGAGCACACCTTTGCTCATCAACATACTTCTATTATCTATAGCACCTTCAGTGGTCATGTGATTCTATTTTAGGGATGTACTACAATTCATTTATAAAACCCATTTCCATGAGTCCTTAATACATTGTTATTTTAAGTGGCATTGAGAAAAACAAATTGTATGTAACTTATCTAAATATTTCATAGAGATTTTTAGTAATGATAGAATTGATGAAATGTAGAGGAAATGGATACTTTTCAAATGTGACACTTATCACCAATTGCCTATTCGAAAGTCAAAAGCAACTCAAACTGTAAGTAGCAGTCTAAGTACCATGGTTCCTCGTCTTCACAAACTTTGAGGATGGAAAAAGGTATTTCATTCCTCATTTAACTTCAATTCCTCTGCTTACCAGGGACACCAATATTTTTCCTGTGTCTATTGGTCAACTGTAGATATACAAAAAGTACTTTGTCTAATTTCAAATGAGGGTTTTTCCTAGTTGATTTCAAAGATCCTCTGTCAAATGAAGATATACTTTTCCTCAGATGAACATACATTTTTAATATTTTGCAAGAATATTTTCTTTTCTTTTATTAATATTATTTTCAGATACACAGAGGGTTTTGACTTTTTATATTGCTTAACCAACCTCTAGAATTCTTGCTTTAGAAGTCTTTGTCACATAAAAAATGTAAAAATAGTCATTTGAATTTATTCTGGTATTTTTCTCATTTTGCATATTTAAATTTTTCAGTCTATACTTAATCCGGAACTTGTATTTGGGATAAAAAAATATAGCTTCTTTTCTCCATATCCTTCACAGCTACCTCCACCATTTATGACTAATTTATTTTTTCTACTAACATGAAATGTCACCAGTAACAGGCTCTACAGTCGTACATATATTCGGGCAGGTCAGTCTTTGTCTATTATCTAAAATTTGTCTTCATTTCATCACAACAAGAAAAGACAGCATGTGTAACTCAAAAAATTTTAAACCATATTTTTGTTGGTTCATGTAAAATTGACATATATATAGGAAGAGCGCACATATTGAGAAAATGAGTCTTCCTATTCCAGACCACAGCCATCTTCCCACTTCCAAGTTCACATCTAAGGTCTCTCACTAAACACCACACATCCACAGGTGTGCACTGCTATAAAATAGATATTGGATTTTATCCAAAGAATTTTTAGCCCACTGTTGTGGGATTCTCGAACACAGAGATGGGACACTGGGGCTATAAGCAGGAAGCAGCGTTTATTGATCCTGGCACCGCCTCAGCGGATTCTTATCCAAAGGCTGAGCCCCGACTGTAACGTAACGGACAGTTTTATACAGTCTTGTCATTCCTACGCAGCTACATATAAGGAAGAACATTAATTGGTTTGCAAGCTATGAGAAAACTGAAGTTAGCCAGAGAGCTCTCGAGGTTGGGGAAGGGCGGTCAGGAACGAACTCCTTGAGCAGGAAATGGCCAGGCAGGGTCAGGCTGCCACACCACAAGTTGATCTATTGTAGGAATTATTTTTCTCATTATTCACTTTTCTATAGTTTATAACATTATGGTATAAAAATGTGAACATCAAAAAATAAAATGCTATAGATACTTAATTGTGATTCTATTACTGATATTTAATTAAATTGATTTTAAAATCATCTGTAAAGTGTCTCATAGGGGCAGATAAGGTGCCCAGGTAAGGTCCCACCACAGAGGTGCTGCAGAGCCGGGCCTCAGGAGGGGAGACAGCCCAGCGTCCACTGTTACGGAAGGGCTGGGCTCCACCAGGTTGTGCCCTGGCAGGTGAGCCCTTCTCCCAGGTGCCCCCCACCCCAGGCCCACCCATGGCCACTGGCCTCACAGTCCCTATTACCTGTTCTTCTTGTCTCTGTCATTCAGGTACTTTTTTTTGCGCAATAGAAGTTTTTGCACTTTCTGGACGTTGCCCGTGCTGGCAGCTTTGTGGATTTTTCCAAGATCTTTGTCTCGGATGTGATACTTGGGCCCTGAGGAGATTCTACTGCTACAGTCAGGGACTGTATCAGCTCCATTCCTCTGCTGGATGGCTGAGGAGTCCAAGGACAACTTGTCCTTCTGTCTCCTAAAGCCAAAAAACTTTCTCATGGCCGATACCGTGCAGAGCCCTGGGCTTCAGAGCCCCCTCAGCACCCTCTCTGCTTTCCGCCTCCTCCTGGGTGGGCTTCTAGCCTCCAGATAAGCCAACCGCCTCTCACCACGACAGCCCAGCAGGGCAACTAGGCAGTTAGGCACTTTAGAATCTTTCAGCCACAATAACGGCTACCAAGCTACACAAGTGTGCCTGGGAGTAGGTGATGTCACTGCCTGCCCGTGTGCACGGAGGCCCAACGGACAAGGGGACACAGAGCACCTGCGAGGCACAGGTGTCTCCAGTCCCAGAGGCTGCTTGCAGGCAGCGCTGGTTCCCTTCAGATGTTCCTGGGAACTGGCCAGTGTTTTGCTCATTCACATGAGCCCTGAAATAGATGAGCAGATATGAAAGAGGCAGAACACTGAAGCAAAAACCTAAATGAGAAAGGAAAAACTATTGCTGTATCTTAAAAATGTGAAATCTATTCATTTCTATTTATAAACTATAAAAACATTTAAAAGCATGCTCCACAAAGATAACTTCATACTTTCAAATGTTCTAGTTTTAACTTCAAAATCAATCGTATACAACAAAGACTTCCATAGACTCAAAGCAACTTGAGAATGCTACAATGCACTTGGTACTTATCTGATTTTTAAATAAGGCCTATGAACATAGAAAACTATTTTTCTACTTATTATATATGTTAAAAAAGACACAAAGTTTGCTCCTTTTGCCCCTTGATTTCACCAATTAATTCAATCTAGACCAGCTAGGCAAGATCTATCCTGCCATTACTTTACTCGGTAATTTGGTCAGTTTGTGAGAACTGGAAAGTATTATTACAATGAATCCTTCAATTTCACACAATGTTTTTATTGCAACCCACCTCAAACTTGTCGCTTAATCCTTCAATTGTCTTTCCCAGTGTGAATTCAGATTAAGTGGATCATCAGTCCATGAATCACAGCACTATTAACAGTTCATTTTGGGGCAGTGTCACAGCATTTGTCTGGACACTGATTTTGAGCATATTTGAGTCTTGAATCATTTTTGCCCTTATAAAGCAGGGTGGAAAATATAAAAATGAACCTACCAGGACCAAGAAGCATAGATCGTATAAGCATAATACAATTATTCAACATAGACATCATTAGACATTCTGAAGAAAATCCTTATGTCGAGTGAAACAAATTAAAGGATATATATAAAATATTAGAAGTTAATGATGGGAGATGATAACTAAATATTAAGAATCAATTAGTAATATCTTTGAAAACTTCCTTGGGATGAAATCCTTACACTGTAACATGTTAAGATTATCATTAGGATTTTATGCGTTTCAGATTCATGTACATTTGAACCCAAACTGCCACTAACTAGGAATCATGTCCCCTTAATAAGAGTGGAAGCTTGCCGTCTAGTGGAAAGAGCACCCACTGCCTTTCCAATCTCTCATTTGAGAAGGAAAAAATCCAATTGTTGCTCCTGTTTTCTGAGTTTTCAGACATGTATGACAGCAAAGAAAGAGTGTTTCTGATGCCCTAGGAGACCATTTTGGCCCTTTGCTCACAAGCACCGAGTCCAAGTGTTTGCAGCTGCTTCTAAGCATCTCGTATGGCCTCAGCAGTGTATCGGGGTGTTTCCAAGGGTAGGAAGGTGTAGACCTTTGAAATGTGGCAAGTGACCATCCCAACATGACACCATATTTTAACATTGATAAAGACTATTTTTCAGATTATGGTCCCCAGGGCTATGGTTATTGTTACTGAAACTCTTCACTATTGGGATAAAAATGCTAGTCAAACACTGGAAAAACGTGTCAGACTATGGAGATACACATCTTACAGAGTTTTGGTTCTAAGAATACGTGCAATACATGGCAGGTAAGAGACCAGAAGGACATGACAAGAATGCTTTTATAAACAGTATTTCCATGCGCTACACATTTCCCCCTTTTTATGCATGGCATTAGTATTTCATCACACAGGAGGAAATCATTTCTTCCTGGCCTTTCATTCAGACTATGGATCTTATTTTTAACCCATAAGATGTGCTTATGTTTTCGAGACTTGGCCACAAAGTGTGACATTATCCTGATGATATGAACAGGTATTCCTATATTTTGATCACTACACTGCATTATTAGAAAACACTATTCAAAATATCATTGTTGCATTAACAGATATGTTCATCATTTTCTTACTGTTAATTTTTCTTCCACTTTGTTCTTTGTGGGTAACTTTTGCTATTGCGCCTGTGACTGTAAGAGTAATGGTTTTCATGGCATTCGAAAAAGTCCATTTTGTTTCCATATCCCTGATTCATCTTGTCATTTGTAGAGAATTTTCTTTCTATTTTTCTGCACACATTTCTTATGCATTTGTTTTCAGTTCTAAGCCCCCGGTCAACCAAATAACAGCTGAGGCATGGTATCTAGGCTACCCAGGGTTACAAAGTGCAACTTCAACAATAATAGAGGTGTATGTTTTCTCTGCAGCAAAAGCATGCCTCTTCAGGATGCTTTTAAAGATTATGTGTCTCGTGATGTTTTGCGGGGCTGCTCATGGCCTAATTTGTATTCCAGTATTCTTAACCTTTTTTTTTGAAGGTTTGCCTGACTATCCACTAGCAAATCAAAGACCAGTTATAAAATTTCTGATGGCCCCAATTCAATCTCATAAAAATGCATGATTAAAAAGCATCAATAAACTAAACACAAAGTCATGTTTCCATGCCTTGGAAATCTCATTTTAAAATGTTATATAAAATATCCTGAGAAAAATTAATTATTCTTACATTAAAATATCTTTACTAAATGAGGAAGTTTTCTCATCTTTATTATGGTACATGATCAAGCATAAAGTATAATTTTTCAGTTCTTTTTTCCTTTTTATTTCATCATTACACATTATTGTATGGAATTCAAGTATTTCATATATTACACTATAAATGAATATTATTCGCACTGTACTTTCTATATGCATTATTTTGTAAAATGTCAGCTTACTTAGTCTCCCAATATGGGGCTTTTTTGTGCATTTCTTAATGGTGTATGTATATGGACTGAAGTTTATAGAGTTTTGAAATTCAATTTATCTTCTTTTGGGGGGGGTGGTTAGTGTTTTTTGTGTCCTCTCTGAGGATATTTTGCCTTTTCCAAGATTACATAATAATTATCTCTGTTTTCTTTTCAAAGTTCATAGTTTTAACTTTACACTTGATCCATAGACCTGAGTTTGTCAGAAAGTATGCATAGAGGTTCATTTTCTTTCTGTAATGATCCAATTGTCCCAGCATCGTTAGTGAAAAGATGATCCTTTCACTAATTAACTTGGATTAACTTGGCCACTCTTCAAAAAATCAATTGACGATTTATGTGTGGCTTTATTTCTGTTCATTGGTCTGTTTGTCCATGCTAAGCCAATACCACACACAGTCATGATTACCGGAGATTTCTATTCATTCTTAAAATTACGTTGTGCAAGTTTTTCAATGTTTTTCTTCTTTTCCAAATTTTTTTGCTATTCTAGTTTCCTTGCATTTAGATATTTATTTGAGAATCACTTATCAATTTATATTTTTAAAAAACCTTCTGGGATCATAATTAGGTTATGATGAATCTGTGGATCAATTTGGGAAAAAAGATGTTGTAGCAATAAGAGATTTTCCAGTCTGTGAACATGGTATCTCTCCTTTTATTTATGTCTTCTTCAAATTCTCTCAAGAATATCTTATACATTTAGGAAGATTTCCTTCTTTATTTTGTTTAGTTTTTTTAGTTTATGCCATTTTAAATAATATTAAAAATTTTTCCCCATTTTTGTACAAGTGCACAAAAATACAGTTGATTTTTATATCATGTAACCTGGTTTCGTTCCTTTATTAGTTCCTGCAGATTTTTGTAGTTTCTTAACTATGCAACTATGTAAAGGACACATAAAGGCCATTTTCTTTCTTCCTACATAGTCTTTATTTCTTACTTTCCTGATTGCACTGGCTTAAACCATCCAGAAATGTGGGAAAATATACTGAGAGCAGACATCACTAGCTCATTCCGAAGTCTACGAAAAAGATGCTCTACATCTCATCAAGTATAACAGTCACCTGGAGGTATTTCATAGCTATTGCGATCGGATCGAGGAAGCTTCTTTCTACTCCTAGTTAGGTGAGATGTTGTATCAAGAATTGGTACTGAATTTTATCATAGAATTTTTGTCTATCTCTTAAGATTATCATGTCATTTTCCTATTATAATCTCAATGTGGAAATTTATGTGAAATGATTTGTATTATGATACCAACCTTGCATTTCTAGGATGACTCCCTTTTGGTCATGCCTTAATTTTATTTTCAAATATCACTCTTTGTTTTGTTAACATCTTGTCAATGATATTTGTTCCTATGATCATGAGGGATACTGGTCTGCAATTCCCTTTTCTCATAATGTCTTTCTCAGGGTTTGATATGAATTATACTGCCTTCAAGAAATAAGCTGGTAAATAATACTCCTCTTCTGCATTCTGAAATATAGGATGTATGGTTAATATCGGTTCTCCATTATTCCGTAAATATTTGGTAGAATTGACCAGTGAAGTCATCTGGGCATCAAGTTTTTCTGAAAGGCTTTTTATTCCAAATTCACTTTCTTTAAGAAAAGAAGTCCAGTCAGATGTTTTGTTTCTTCTTGGGTCAGTTTAGTATGTTTTGTCTTACAAAGAATTTACCCATTGATCTAATTGGCCAACTGATTAATTTTTTAACATTATTTTCAAGCCTCTAGTATGCTCCCTGTGCAATTCTTGATATTGGTTGTTTGTATTACATCTTTTTTATTTCTTGATCAAGGGATGATCAATTTTACTGTATTTTTCCAAGACCCAAATTCACCTGTATTAATTTTCTCTATCATTTCTCTATCTGCTATTTCATCGACTTCTACTCTTTATTTCTTCTTGTTTTCTACTTTAATTTTCTCTTCGTTTTCATGGTTTTTAATGTGGTAGTTTAAGGCATTGATTTCAACCTTTATTCTTTTCAAAGAAAGTTATAATGATATAAATTTCCTTTGAAATAGTCTTCACTATATTTAACAATTTTTATATGATGAGTGTTCATTATTATTTATTAAAAATAAATTCTCATTTCTCATGTGATTTCTTCATGACCATGCATCAAAAATGCATTTCACTTTTTTTTTAAGGAATACTTTAACTGGACATAAAATGATAGGTTGAGAGGGTTATTTTCTTTCAACACTTTAAAAATGTCATTCCATTGCCTTCTTGATGCAATGCTCGATTAGATATCAGACTTCCATGTTACATTTTTCTTCTCTATGGAATCTGCCTTTTTTCTTTAGCTACTTAAGATTTTATTTTTATAATTATTGGTTTTTAGCAATCTGACTATGATGTGGTTGTGTATCATGTGTTTTTTCTTCAAACCTTTTGGCTATCTTTGACATTTAGTACCTGATTGATATTTTCCACTATATTTGGAAACATGGGTGCTGTGAGTCCAAAGAATTCTTGAAGGAGTTTGGAGGTGAAGGAGAGATATCGTAGCAGAGCTGGAGCAGTATGTGAGAGCCAAGTACAGATATTTTTAATGGGAGAATCTTTAACATGTTTAAAATCTAAAGGGAGGATTCAGTGAGAGGTAGAGACTGAAGTTACAAACTAGTCTATTATTAATACAGTGAAGTATGGGAGAAAGAACAGAAAGATGGTATTCAAAATACAAGTGGAAGGAATGGCCATTGAGGAAAGGAAATATCTAAGCTGGAAATGATCAATGTAGAGGCCTATTGCACTGGGAGAAGAACAACATGAAGGGCCAGAATCCAACTGTCCCGGAAGCCAGGTGACCTGTGGATTATTCAGTTGGAGGAGAAATAAATTTCATCTTTGCCTTAAGTTCTTTGGAGCAGATATTCTAACATTTGTAAACTAATTCAGGAAAAAAATTATAGCAGAAATGCTTAATCTGATGCTATCTCATCATTCCCAGGCCTTGTCCCTAACTGACCTGGCAGGAGTCAGTCTCAGAGCTATCAAACTGACATGGAAAAATTTCACAAATTCAAATTGCTTTAAAATTCTCATCACAGAAAATGTGAGCTTAGAATGTGTATCCCAATTCCATTTTGTAGTAATTTTGAGAAATCCAGACTCCATTTATAGGATTACTAGAATAACCAGCAGGGGAGCAATTAGATGCAATCTGCTTTGATTATAGGTCTTGGCTAGCTGAACTCATAAATGCATTAGAAATCTGGTACAAACACGTATGGCCGTATCTGAAGAATGCAGCTGGGATTCTAGTCTTTCCTGATTTTAGTGCCTGGCTTGGGAATAATTGGAGTCATCTTGCTCTTTCCTTTTTACGAAAGTGATGGGATTGTATGAGTAAAGGCTTGGTTTTGAATTTGAAACTTACTCGGTAATTGAATGTCTGTGAGCAAAATTACTGCAGCATCCACCTTATTCCGTAGAATCACTCCCCCCACATGGAAGTCTTGGCACAACCAATGCAAATCACAAATATGATTCCACCTGTGGATTCTTAGTGCAGTGACCTTAGTTCTATAGAGTGTATGTAACTCCATGTTTGAGGGAAGCTTATAATCAAACTTTATCCAACCGTTTATAATCTCGTAAAAAAGTGTAAAACCTCCAAAACAGCCATGTGCCAAACTTTTTAAACTAGAAAATTGATGTTATCTTATGGTTATGGAGAAGGAAAAATAAAAATTCTATCTCACTTTTTGTATATATGAAAGAATCATTGTGAAAATCGGGCCCGCCTTCAACAATCCTTTTCCTCAGTGATCTGAAACAACCAAATAAGCCTCCTTATTCCTTCTTTACAATACTGTTAATGTGCAGGCACTTCCTTGACAATTAGACACGTGGTTTCAGCAGGAAGGTTTCAACTTCCTGAGAAAAGTGTTTCCATGATTATACTTTGTTTTCTGAATCAGAGGCAGATCTCAATATTCCGTCCTAAGGTAATGCATTCATGGGGAAAAAATGCTCTAAAACATGTTTTAGGCATTTACCTAGTAATCAACAACTGTCTTTGAGAGATGGTCCAGAGCACTAGGAACAGTATGTCGCTTGAGTTTTAAATCTCTGTATAAGCGCAGGTTCACTTCCAGAAAACATAGTGGTGTAGGAAAAGGTGTCCCAGAAATTTCTGGATTGATCAAAGAAATAAGATCGGCATGAGCCAAGATGTCATCCCGAATGGCCCACATTCTGTAAACTAGACTGAGGCAAACCTCCAGGAGCTGACTCTCTGCCTCCTTGCTGTGAGTACATGATGGTGCCGTGCAGAGCTGGAGCAGGTCTTCCTCTGGGCTACTGACTCCTCCAGGCACATCCACGGGCATTTCAGCTCCCGAAGATTAAAGGGATCTCCCCATAGGCGACACTATTTGGGTGATGTGCATGTATCCTACCAGATGGGACTTCTTAGTCTAAACTGGTATAGTCATTTTTAAAATTTACATTTAAACTTGATGTGATACTTTTAATAGGAAGCACTTACTTTCTTTATAGGACTAAAACTAAATGTAGAAATTTGCACGATTTGACAGATGAAATTATCGATAGGAAGGATGGCAATAAAAATAGTGGAGGACTTGGAGGATGACTATGGAGTTGGCCAGAGCAAGGAGAGATAGAAAAAGATAAAGAAAAAGAAAAAACACGAATCGGGGAAGGTAGAGAAAAAGAG
>NW_011919662.1:0-5361 GCF_000151845.1 Pteropus vampyrus
GAAAAATAAAATTAGGTGAGTGTCCTTCACACTGCTAGAAGTAGATAGATTAGATAAGATTTTTGTCCTTAAAATTTTTCTCCAGTTTTAAAAATCTAGAGATCACTTTTGATACGTACAGCATTCTTCTTCATCAGTACCTGCAGGGTGCCCTTCATGAACTAAACAAATATGGCAGACATTTTTTTAAAGCAGAGAATGACACATGTGTAATACTAGATATCATGGGATAAAATGACCACGTAAAGTACAGATTCTTGAAATGCCCTTCGAAATCTCTTGAAAGCCCACTTGAAGTGAGTTAAATGAATTTAAACATAGAAACAGGTGTGCAGAGGGGCTTTGCCAAGGAGTGGAAGGGAGCAGAGACATGTGCTTTCTTTCCAGTCTGGAGGGCTTGGGGGTAGAACGTACCCCTCCAGGTGGTCTGGAACCCCAGCCCACAGGATAGCACAACCTTTCCCTGTCACTGGCTCTAATCTGTGGCTTTGGGTCCCACCCCAGGTTGCAGACAACTGGGGCTTGGCCAGAGGAGGCAGAGGGAACTTGGTCAGAAAGCAAGCACCAAAATTGAGGTTCCCTCAGAAAACGAGATCTGTCCGGCCCCTGGGAATGGATGAAGCAAACAAGGTTAATTTCTCCTGCTCCTCCTCGGGGAGAGCCCTCCCAGGGACAGCAGTTTGGGGTCCGGGGGAGTTACTGGCAGGTGTGTGTGTGTTGGATGTAAATGTGCTGATTTCATTTCTGCCTGGTTCTGTGTGCCTGAAATGTCATTGTTTGCCTTGAAGACCTTCTGGGTCTGTTTGGTTTGATTCTTAACCCCGTAATTTTTCAGTGCTGACCTGCTCAAGACCCTGTTTTGTATGGATGTAAATAAAAGGAAGAAGATCCCTCTCACTAACATTTTGAGTTTTCACACTGATCTGACCTGACTTCCCCTCTCAAACCTGTCTCGATACTCTGTAACCAATTCACATTGTTGTTCTCCTATTTGATTGGAAGTTCCTCCTTGCTGGTACTAGGGGTCTTTCTGAGCTATTGGACCACTCTCTCAGGAATCACTCCAGTCAGCTGAGATCCCGCCTTTCTAAATCATATGGGGCGCAGTCACTCTTTCTGATCTAGTCACAATGAAAACACAACCCCTTTTATGACACCCTCCTTAAGAGCAGGTAGATCATCCACGTCCATCTCTCCTGACCTTACAGAGCCCAACTACCCTTCACATCTGTTGAGTCTTCCCTCAAAATCCCAACCTTTCTCATGAGGAAATCTTTGCTTCTTCCTTCTAAATTAACCTGAATGTTCTTATTCTGTGATGATTCTGCTGCACTGATTCTTATAGCACATGGAAGCACACTTCACAAACCACTCTAGTCTCTCCTTGCCTCCTCAGCAAGGCTGACTCCATGACGCTGAGACCTCCCAGCACAGGCTTTTGGAATTATTTTGGGGCTTCTGGCCATTGCATCTTCACTGAGGTGATTTTCTACCTCAACCCATGAATGTGCCATAATGTTTTTGTTTGTTTGTTTTGCTTTTTAAAAAATTTTACTGCCTTTCTATGATCAAAGCTACAATTTAAGTCTCAGAAGTCTAAAACCAAGATCAGAATTTACCTAAATTAACAAATCCAGAGCCCATTTGAAACTACAAAATGGGAGCTGTCTCTTAAAAGCCTGTTTATAAACTATGTGTATCCACAGTTCCGCCCCTCCTTAGAGGGGCTCTGAATTCAGTTCAAAACACCTTAAAAAAAGGAACAGCCAACCCACACCTATACACACAATTTAAAGCTCACTTTCACACTAGTTCTTAAGCTTACACATGGAATTCATTGGCCCGCTGACCTGGTTGAAAATTCAGATTGCAAAAGCAGCAAATAAGTATCCCCAAACAAGATGTCCTTCTTTTTATAAGAACCCTTGAGTCAGCTGCACTTGTTGCTTAGGCCTGATGGCCCACTGTCCAAGAAACACTGTGAAGCTTTGTAAATTTAAGTGTAGTTCAAAATACAACTTCAGGAATCCAAATTCTAAACCAGCCCCTGCTAGGCGCTATGACCGACCACCAGTAAGTAGCTTAAGACCAGCCTCTGTTACAGCATCGGTAGCCATAAATTACAGCGATTCGTCAAAATCTACATTGCCTGAGATGTAAAGTGTTTGCCAGGGGTTGTGAGAGGCTAGAAATTAAAAAAAAAAAAAAATTCTGTACTATCATGTGCAATGAAATAAGCCATTGCAGACTTCTAAGGACATGAACCCTCATGGCCTGGCCCTACGAAAGACCCAGTCTCTGAATATTATTTTGCTACTGATACATGAACCAAAACCAAAGTACAACATCTTAAAAGTAACCAAAGATTGTGGGGGAACAGGGCAGGTTGGCGAATAGATTATGTACAAAAAAGGAGCAGCTGGAGAACCAATTTCTCAACAGCAATTATAGAAGCTCAAACCCAGCCAAAATGATGTCTTACATGTCATCAAAGACAGTAACTAGCAACCCAGAATTCTGTAGGCAATAAAAATATGTGCCACGAGTAAGAAAACGTAAAAACATTTTTAAACAGAGATTCACACCAGGCAGTTCTCACTGATGAGAATTCTAAAGGATGTACACTGCAAACAGAAGAAGAATGAACCCAGATGCATGTTCTGAGATGTAAGAAAAGAATAGAGAAAACAAAGAGTTAAATATGTAGGTACATAAAAATGAACACTGACAGCACCATGTAAAAATTATAAACATGTCTAGTGTTTTGAAAGGATACAAGACAGAATGTGAATACAAAGAAACAATACACATAAGTTTGGAGAAGTGAAAATGGACCTAAAGTATTAAAAATTCTTTGTATTTATCATAATTCATGAAGAGAGAAAAAAAAGAGTCCTTACCAATATACCAGGAGTAGCTATGTAAAAAATAAACCAACAAGAAGTGATCATAATCAAGGTCAATTGACCTGACAAATGCAAGTTTGGTTTAACAAGAGCAGACGACATATTTACACATTTAAAAAAAATTATCATCTCAATATGTGGAAAATAAGCAGTAAGTAAAATTCAACACTCATTCTTGACAAAACTCAGATAACTGGTATTTTGAGGAAAATTCCTTAACATAACTGTGGCAGACAGACCCAAGGATGACCTGATAATGTCTGCCTATGGGTGTTCTCCCCTTTCATAATCCCTTTCCCTTGAGAGTGGGCAGGATATGTCACTAGCCTGTAGCCATTAGAATATGACAGGTGGAAAGGAATTTTGCAGATATCATTAATTCAGTTTGTTTTGAACTAATCAAAAGAATTGTTCTGGGTGAGCCTGATTGAATTAGGTGAAAACCCTTAAAAGTAGCCTGTGCCCTCTCTGGAGTGAGAGGTGCTGCTGGCTGGCTTTATGAAGTGAGCAGCAGTATTGAGTGGGCCCACACGGCCAAGTGCTGTGAATGGCCTTGCCATAGACTCAGTGCTTGTGCCTCCCTCACCCAAAAGCATGTTAAATGCTGATGTCCAGTGTGATGGTATTTGGAAGTGGGCCTTTGGATGATCATAGGTCATGAGGATGAAGCCCTCAGAAATGGGAATAGTGTCCTTATAAAAGAGGATCTCTTGCCTCTCTGTCATGTGCCACAGGAAGAAGACCGGACTTCATAAACTGGGAAGTGGGCCGTCACCGTCCACTTAGTCTACCACTGCCTTGATCTGAGGCTTCCTCGATGCTAGAACTGTGAGAACTAAATTTCTGTTGTATATGAGTCTATAAAATTTTGTTATAGCAGCTCGATCGGACTAAGATGAACCTCATAGGAACTGTAGGCCATCTCTAGGACCTGAGGGCAGCCTCCAAATGAGAGCCAACAAATTACTGGGAAAGGAAATACATGGTCATACAGTCACGAGGAAATAAATTCTGCAAACAAACTAAATGAGCTTCGAAGCAGATTCTTCCCCATTCGAGCCTCCAAATGACAATGCAGCCCAGCGGACACCTTGACAGCAGCCTTGTGAGACCCTGAGCAAAGGACCCAGCTAAGCCATGACCAAATTGTGACATAATGGGTGTGGTTTTAAGATGCTAATTTGGTGGGATTCTGTTACGCAGCAATAGAAAACTAATACACTAATAAAGGACATCTGCTTAAAAACACACACACACTATTTACATAATTAGAAAAATATACTGCTTCCCCTTTGTAATTTCAACAAGGCATGGATACCCACCATCCCTGCTAATATTCTGCCGCGTCCTCTTTCTACCCTACTGCGTGACAAGGTCCGGAGATGGGGACAGAGGCTTCAAGGAATGCATCGTCAAGAATGAGGACGTGGCATGTGTTTAGGGATAATTGGTTTCTTAGAAATGATCCTATTAATAGGGGGAATTTGGGTAGCACAAATTCTAGTAAGTGTAAACGCTATACAAATGGATTTCCTCAAAATTGGCTCTGAGGAAAACATAGCAAATTCCCCGCATATGGAATCAGCTCTAGTCACCCTGACGTGTCCAGAATGCGTAAACCCTTTATTTGAACAATTATTAAGGGAAATTCCTTTTGACGCGCCTCTTAAAGATATTATGAATAAATTATAACAAGCTGAATACTAGAACCAGTTTATACTCCTGTTCCCATGCAGTTAGTAGAAAAATTAGTAAGGATAAGAAATTTACTCATAAGCCTGTGCCTACTATAGAAGGGCCTCCTTTTGTGGCTAGTGGATAAATAGAAAACTCTGGTATCCACCTAGGGGGGCTAATAGTATGAAAAGATTACCTGATCTTCCTTTGCCTTATTCAGAAGCTTATAATAAAGATAGTATACATGTAGTGAATAAAGATAGAATTCATGTGCCTTATAGTAGTTTAAGTTTCATAGAAAGGCTGGCTAGGTCGGGATCTCCTTGGTGCTTAAAAACATAGGAACAGAAACTTAGCTTATGAAAGCAGCTTTGTAAAACTGATTTTTATAAATATTTTCCTCATTACTGAACCAAGGAAACTTTCGAACAGCTATGAGAAAGGTTCAGCTTGAACTTTAGATATAGCATAAATCAAATAGCATTTAAAAGATTTCTTCAGGCAGAAAGAAGAACAATGTCTGCCCACAAGCCAATGCTTGCTGTTATGAATACATCTATCTATCACCTTTACTTAAATCAATCTGTATCTTACGTAATAGATATAATAATTAAAAGTTTAGATTGTTCCATCAGGTAGTTCTGTTCTAATGATTGAGAGAAAAATGTACTAGTTAATCATGAACATTAATAATAATATACTCTATAAGATTTTCTGCTCCGACATCTAGACCACAGAAATTTAACTCCCTGCTACCTTAACAACAAAGTATAATTGA
>NW_011919663.1:0-1294 GCF_000151845.1 Pteropus vampyrus
CGGGACCTGGGGAGGGACGATGGCGTGAAGCCGAGCGTGAGGGCAGCCGCGCCCGGGGAGAATACCTGGAAAGGAAATGCCCGCTCGAGCGGCAGGTCCCTCGTCCCTGCCCTCGCCCACGCCCCGCGGAGCCCGCCCATCACCTGTCCCGACAAGTGCGATGCGGGCAGCCCGGCCGGGTGCCGGGGCTGCGGATCAGAGCCTGCAGGAAGCTTTGAGCTATGAGAGACAGAGCCCCAAACCTGCTCAGGGATAGAAGCGGGGGTTCAGGGGCACCCGCCCTCAGGCCTGCTGGGCGGAGCCTAGGGATCCAGCCCCACTCCCCACCTCCCCTTCGGCGGCTCTGACCGTCTGCCATGGTTTCCCCTCTGTCTCAGTCACCGTCTCTGTTCTCTGCCCGCTGGTCTCCTTCTGTCCTGAGACCCGGGAGCTTTCTCCATGCGGCCGAGACCTGGCTGCTTCTGTGCAGACCCGCATTGTCTCACTGGGTAAACCAGAAAGGCCAAGCGAGTCAGCGACATGAGAATGTGCCTGCCTTGATTCACCAGATGAAACCGCACGTGAAAGACAGTCTGGCTGGCTGGGCTGGGCTCTCATCCCTTAGATCAACCCACCAGGGTCTTGGGGACAAAATGGAATGGCTGATGGGCAGGGCCACCCTGAAGCCAAGAGACAAGACTCTCAAAGAAGCGGTTAGATTTGCCAGGAGAAGGGAAGGTGGGGAGGGACCCTGGACAACGACAGGCTGCAGAGGTGCCGAGGACAGTGTGGAGCGGGGGCCACCGCGGCGCTGGGTCGGGCAGGACTGTCTGCACTTTGGCCTTGCCACTGGCTGGTCAGCTCGTGCATGTCGCTGTAGACGGCTGGCATACAGCTCCGCCGGCATACAGCTCCGCCGGCATACAACTCGGCCATCAGTGTGAAGGGCTATTCTTTTTAATAAGCAGTTGAGCCCCGTGGCTGACGCTCATCATCCTCGCTGACATCGGTGGTCCCGGCCCATGTGGACGGCAGGAGACGAGGGTGGGAGCAGGGAACAGCTGCGTAAATGTTTGCTGTTCGTCGCTTCCAGTAAGTCGTGCTCAGAGGAAATCGGAAGAAGAGACAAGTCTGCTTTCCGTACGGAGACCTCTAAGAGTTCCGTCCCATGCGGCCGTCCGCAGGCCCAGCAGGGAGGGCTCACGGCGGGGGCGGACAGGGACGCACAAGGCTGTGGGCGAGCCGCCCTGGCACCAGCGTCCGCGGGCTCGCCCCGACCCGCCATCCAAAAACGGCGCCTCCGCCAGGTCAAGGT
>NW_011919664.1:0-1528 GCF_000151845.1 Pteropus vampyrus
TTTTTTTTTTTTTTTTCCTCTTCGGTGGAGACTTCTAAACCTCCAGAAATTAAAACCCAAAGGTTCAGGCCTTTGCAGCTATGTAACACATGAAACGTAACTGATTTTTCTCATCCTAACCTGCAAGTAGCCACACCTTTGTTGTCTCTGGAAGCTGCTGAAGCTCCTTTTCCATGTCGTTTTTCTGGGCCGTTCGCGTCACTCGCGACCTGGGAGCTAGGTATTCTGGATCGTCCACACCATTCCCTTCCTCTTTCTCTGTTGTGACATCAGGGGGGCCGGGTGACTTCACCCCTCCGTAGTTGTGGGTTTATTTGTCTTTGAGAATGCCTTTGGGGGTCCAGCAATCTCTACCTGAGAGCCCTCAGGTGTGGCCTGGCTCCTTAGGTGCTCACGGCTCGTCCAGTGATGACTCTTTGGCTCTGAGACATTCTTTCTTCCTAAGGGCTAGCACGGGTCTCATTTTGCTTTAGCTACATCTGCTTACATGTTAAGTAAGTAACTCGCCAGCTCCTCTTTGGCCAGGCATGGCCTCATTTGTACTGTCTTAGGGAAGTAGCAGGTTTTCTCTGTGCCTCCTAAGGAACTGAAATAGTTGCCAGTGTGTCACTGTTTCTAACACTCGCTAAATTTTTGTTCCCTTTTCTTTTTACGGTCTGGGCTTAGCTTACCTTAGTGGCTTTCGCTGTTTGCTTTTTGTGTTTCCCGCATCGCAAAGGCAAATCCCATTTGTTCTTCAGCAGACGTATAGCGAGGAATATTTACATCAACAATGCCGCTACCTTTCCCAAATGCTCTTCGACCCCCGCCCCGCGATTGTTTTTTTTTTGGAAAGCAGTTTCTATGATAAATTAGAAGCAGCGTTAAATGTGTAAGGATTAATACCTACAAGGAGTAAGCTTTTCGCAAATCCTGTATCTTAGAAGGTCAGTACATTTTAACTTGACTATTAAATATGTAACCTATAGCTCTCTATCTGTGCCATAGTACATCCATATACCCTAACCAGGTAAGTATTCTCAGTGTTTTATTGTAGGTAGCACCCGGCGATTAAAAACTTAACTTCTGGTGCCAAATGGAGCTAGAGTTGAATTCTGGCTTTGTCATTCACTGAAGTAACTTCTCGGAGCTCTGGGCGCCTCACCTCTCAATGGAAAAATAACTCATGCCCCGCGGGACTGTCGTGATGATTATCAGAGTAACGTGCACAGCGTCCTCGGCACTGCACCTCTGTTCACGGTGATCTCTGCCCTGATCCTCTTCGCTGGGCTGGGCCAGCTGCATTCCCTGACTCTTCTGGGCTCTGTGTTCGTTTTCTGCTAGGAAAGACACTTTTGGAGTGGGAAACTTATTCCAGGATCGGGCGGATGGTCTAACATTAACTGTATGCCCCTAGGTGTGATCACAGCTCTTTCTGTCTGTCAAATAAACCCAAAGGGAGTTGAAATATTTAATTAATTATTAGAGATTCATATATCTATGAAACATGGAATCATTAAAATAATAATAATAATAATAATAATAATGA
>NW_011919665.1:0-2138 GCF_000151845.1 Pteropus vampyrus
CAAATGGGAGTGAGACTGAGGATGACGACTACTGTATGCCAGCCACCACCCGAGGCAGGAACCTGCTCCTTCTTCATACTGACAACTTGCAAAAGGGTTATTATTTGTTCCGATTTATACACAAGGTCACACACAAACGCACGCAAAAAGCTAGCGAGGTTAACGAATCTGTCTGGTCGCACGTCTGAGACCTGGTCGTACTTGAACCGAAGCCCGGGCTCATCTTGCTCTGAAACTCGGTCTGCCTGCTGTGAGGAGTGGCGTGTTGCTTTCTTCCATTGTTTGAAAGGCTTTCTTTCAGAGGAGGTAAAACTCAAGAACTTAAATCCGATGGATGGAAACCATAAAGGAGAGATTCTGGCTAGAAATGAAGAAACTTTAACAGTCAAAACTGTTGGAAAATGGGATGTACTGTTTATCCACGCATTCAACAAATATTCATGCGAACATTGACTCAGTTCTCACTACGTGCCAGCCACCGTCCTAGGTGCTTGGGATGCATCCGTGACAAAGATGGACGGGGATCCCTGTTCTGAGGAGCCGAGGCTCCAGCAGAGAAAGACCCATAATACACAGTGGACATGCTTTTAAAAATGATGGCGCACTTAAATACACAAAGTGCTTTGGAAGTTAGCACAAACACAACGAGGGGGATGGTCTGGTGGGTGTCTCGGAGGCCACAGAGGGGAGGGGACCCAGCTCGGTGTGTGTGTGTGTGTGGGGGGGGGGGGTGGATGACACACGGCAGGTGAGGATTTTGAACCTGCGGGAAAAGGGCAGGCATGGGGTGGGGGTGCCTGAGGCGTGAGATTGAACTCGGGTCTCCCACTGACGGACAGAGAGGTCTCAGCCTAGGCAACTTCCCCGACGCCGTGTTCCTTCATCTATGAAAGACAGCTAAAAAAAAAAAAAAAAGCTGACTCTGGAACAACATGAGTTGGAGCTGTGCGGGTCCACTTATATGTGGATTTTTCTTTTCATTAAATATTTTAAATATATTGTCTCTTCCTCACGATTTTCTTAATAACATTTTCCTTTCTCTAGCTGACTCTATCATAAGAATACAGTATAGAAAACGTGTAACACAAAAAACAGTTATCGGTAAGACTTCAGTCAACAGTAGTGAAGACTTCGGCTACTAGTAGTTAAGTCTGGGGGGAGGCAAAAGTTGTACCCAGGATGTTGACTGTGTGGGGCTGGGTGTCATCTGTCATCTGTGCCTCTGACCCCCATGCTGTTCGAGAGCCAACTGGAGACACCGTCAGGGTCCCACCGAGGATTAAATCAGGTAAGTTATTTAAAAACACTTTGCATGTTATAAAACGCTACAAATCTACTTGCTCTTCATAGGTGAGGTGTCCACACGTAAGGGGAGAAGCGGAGGAAAGGTGACAGGAAAGGTGGCCCTGGGGGACTGCCCATTTAATGAGGGAGCTGGGCAGCAGACGCAGGTCAAGTCCGTGCCCAAGCGGACGGGAGCAGGGACGAGTGTGGGCAGCTGGGGCCAGTGAGCGAGGCTCGGAGGAGGAGGGGCCGGGGCAGACGAGAGACAAGGAATGGCAGACCGGAGCCGGACAGGGCACTTGGCGGGGGAAATGGCTCAGGCAAAATGCTGAATCCGGAAGAGAAAAAGGTTTGGAGGACAGGAAGCTCAGGTGCCAGGGCGAAGGCCATTCGAGGGCGGTGAGTGAGCAGCTACCGCGGGCGGTCATCGGCGAGGGCGTGGATGCTGCCCAGGCGGTTTGCCATCGCCGTGGCTCTTTGGCTTGGCCGGGGGAGGGGAAGCGCCAGGGCGGGGAGGCGCTCGATCCATCAGAAATACCTCCTTGGTTGGGACCGGGCCCTTAGTCACCGTGGCAGGGCCTTCCGACCTGACCCGGCCTGGATGCGAAGGCTGGATTGAGCAACCGTTTAGGGAGGCGGCTCTTGCCACAGCATGTCCCCGGCATTCCTCAGACGGCTGTTCGGTCCGGTCAGCAGCGCAGGGGCTGTCCCCAGCGAGCACGCTCTTCACCTTCCTGTAGCGAAGCAGGGCTTCCCGCCCTCAGCACGAGCGACACGTTGGGCTGGGGAATTCTTTGTCCTAGAAGCGCTGTCCTGCGCAGCGTACGGCGTTAATTAAGCGGCGGCCCCGGCTG
>NW_011919666.1:0-1172 GCF_000151845.1 Pteropus vampyrus
TTAAGCCCGGGTGGCTGCGCGGAGGCCAGAGGGGCCCGGGGCGCGGGCGCCAGCACGAGGGAGTCTGCATGGGGGGGCCCTCCTCGCCCCACTTTTGCATCGCTCACTTTTTTCTTAATATAAGATTGTTAACCTTTCACCTGCAGAGGCTCTGGAAGGCGTCGCTGTCTCAGCAGCCCGCGGTCCAGGGGGCCGGGGCCCAGCTCGCCGCCTCCCGCCCGCCGCCCGGCGTGGAGGCCGCGGCCCCGCGCCCTCCTGAGCCCTGTCGCTGCCTCCTGGCCTTGCGCTTAGCTTTGCGCCGATGTCGTCCACTCCCGGGCGGGCTCTCTCCACCGTGAGGAAGCCCGTATGGGTCCGAGCGACCGGCCGGGGTCACGCCGTCATCCCCGCCCAGAGAAGCAGGTCACCGCGCCCGCTTCGGCAGCGAAGGCCTCTGACCTGACCAGGAGAACAGTGAACCTGCCCAGCGGCCTCGCCGGCCCGTCACTTCCTACCTCGCCGGGTTTTGAAAAATGCAGTTTAATTAGCAAAATAAAAGAACTTAATCTTGCTCCATATTATTCACACAAGTAAAAATATATGCGTCGGCTGAAGATAAAAATAAATTGCATAAGGCCACTCACTGAATGTGGGGGGAGAGCAGAGGCTGCTGTCGCCCCCAGTGGAGGGGCAGGGCCGGCCCCCCCCCCCCCCCGTTTCCTCGGGGCCTCGTAAAGCAGCGGCTCCGTCCTCCATCAACACGTCGCTCGCGACGTGGAGGTGAACGGGTGTGTCAACGTAGAGGGGTGATGCTCCCTTTGCTTTGGGTGGTAGTTTCTGTGACCGCGAGGGGGCCCGGCAGAGCTGACGGGTGCTGCGGGTTTTCGTCGACGCCGTGCAGCTCGAGAGGCAGCTTGTCGCAGCAACTATTTTTGAGGAGGAACGAAAAGCCCATTTTCAAAGGTGATCGCAACAGGGCGGAAGCATCTGTTTTCTCCGACTTTCTTTTTTAACCGTAGCCGCCTCTGCCTCTTGCACTCGGGAACCGCGCACGGAGCTCGGGGTGCAGGCGCCCTCGGCGGCGGCCCCGGCCCCACTGTCGCGCGCTCTGCAGGCGTCATCGAAGCCTCGCCTGCATTCGCGAGGCGTCATCGCTGTCGGAAGGGGCCAGGCGTGCGGGGACACCGGTTGCT
>NW_011919667.1:0-2267 GCF_000151845.1 Pteropus vampyrus
TCACAACTCTTGCAGTGTGTTCTTTATCTCCAGAAGGTCTATTCGGTCTTTTTGAACGTTTCAATTTCCTTGCTAAAGAACTCATTCTGCTCATCTAGTTATTTTTTCAATTCCTGAAAGTGTTGAGATATATATATATATATATAGTCAATTTGTTTTAGGTGAGCTGACCGCTTTCAGTATTTCCTGTAGTGCAGGCCTCGTAGTGGAAGTTTCCCTCAATTTTTGTATGTCTGGAAAGGTCTTTATTTCTCCTTCATATCTAAAGGAGAGCTTAGTTGAATACATTATTCTTGGCTGATAGTTCCTTTCATTTAATAGTTTGAATATATTATTCCACTCTTGTCTAGCTTGTAAAGTTTGTGCTAAGAAGTCCGATGATAATCTAATGGGCTTTCCTTTATAAGTTACCGTCTTCTTTTCTCTGGCTGCTCTGAGAATTCTGTCTTTGTCATTGATTTTTGATAATTTTAATACAATGAGTCTTAAAGAAGAACTTTTAGGGTTGAGATAATTAGGTGTTCTGTTCACTTCTTGAATTCCAAGCTCCAGCTCATTCCTTAGATTTGGGAAATTCTCGTCAACTCTTTGTCTGAAAATGCTTCCTAATCCCTGCTCCTTTTCCTTGCCTTCGATAATTACCATTATTCTTATGTTTCCTCTCCTGATGGTATCAGCTAGTTCTTGTATTTCTCTTTCATTATTTTTCATTCTTCTGTTTTTCTCTTCTTCCTTCTGATTTATTTCTAGATTTCTGTCTTTGATATCACTGATCCTTTCCTCCATTTGTCGACTCTATTTCCCAAGCTTGCTATTTCATTTTTCAACTCTTGCAGTGTGTTCTTCATCTCCAGAAGGTCTATTCAGTTCTTTTTGAGGGTTTCAATACCCTTGGTAAGAACTCACTCTGCTCATCTAGTTGTTTTTTCAATTCCTGAAATTGTTGATATGATTCATTTCGGATGTCACTGAGTTTTTTCAGAAGTACCATCCTGAATTCTCTGTCATTTAAGTTGCATATTTCTATGTCTGTAAGCTTATTTTCCAGAGATTTTTCTCTTTCTTTCTGAGTTGCCTTGTCACCTTGGTTGTTCATGGTGTTTAATGGACTATTTCTCTGCGTGAGCATTAATGGAAGTGTGTTCTACTCTTTTGTTTTTTGTTGTTGTTGTTGTTGTTGTTTTCAGAAAGAAGATTTATTATATAATAGTCTCTAGCCTGTTGCAAAGAAAGTGCTTTTCTTTTGGTTTCCAGTAGGTGACGTCTAAGCCTCTTGGATCTCTGCTTTATACAAAGTGTAATAACGTCTTTCCCCCCGCCCCCTTATAGATGTTTATTCTTGCTCGCTACCCTCAATCTCAGTTCCTGCCAGTGTTAGTGACAGTTTCGGTAGCATTTGCTCAGATTCCCCTGGGGCTCCGCAACGTTCCATCTCAGGGTATGGCGGGAGGGGTCCTCTGGGTTGGGAGTTGGAGGCTGCCGCTCAGCCTCAGTTTTTGCAACTGTGGCTGGTAAAATCAGCTGTTGTTTCTCTGCCATCCCCGCTTTTCTTCTGTCTCTGTTTCTCTGCCTTCTGCCCTGATGATTAGGCACTGCCGCTGGCTGCGTGGAGCTCACAGCACTCCCAGGCAGGGCTGTTCAGGGAACTCTCTGCACTTTCTTGCCTCCCCCTCCTCCTACAAGGAGCTCCAGCTGCAAGAGGCAGTTTCTTTGTTTCTCCTAGTCCACCGCCCGATACGCGGGGTTCTGACCTGTGGTAGCTCTTATGCGCAGATCCCATGCTCAGGCATGCTGGTGTGCAGTTTGTGTGTTTTTTGTTTAGTTTTAGGTGTTCAGCTTATTATTGTTTCAAGGGAAGAGATCTGGGAACATCTCTCATGCCGCCATGTTTCAATAAAGCCTACTTTTTAAACCAGATCCCACACAGCATCAAACTAGGGGAACTAATTTACAGCAAGGGAGGTGTGGAGTGAGTCCATGACCATGCAGTCCACCAGTTGTACCACAAATCACACCACTCAGAAGCTGCCAGCCTATTGAAGAACTAGCCAAAGCACAAGCTCAAAGACAATATTCTATGAGGGTAAAGTGCCATCCTCTGACATGCAGTATGTGCACTGAAGACCTTATATGGAGAGGTGTTACCAATGCAAAGATACATGGGTCCAAGACCAAGGGAAAAGTAGAGTGGTCTCACTTACCATCCTTCCAATAACTTGTGAGGGACTTTGTGCTTCTTGTCCTTACAGCTCTGGGCTCAGCATGAT
>NW_011919668.1:0-1696 GCF_000151845.1 Pteropus vampyrus
TCAGTTTGACCTGTCACAACATCCAAAATGAGGCTAGAGTTGATCTTGTGCAAATTGAAATGCACAGCATCTTCTTTTTGTTTCCATGTAGTGTCTGGAAATGGCCACTTTGCTGATCTAGGAGTTAAAACATAATGACCCTTTGCAATGCTGCTGTGGTAAAATAGCATGAATCTGTAACGAGTCTCACTGACAGCAAAATACACAGCCACCCAGCATAGCAAGCCAGGTCAAAATCAATTTCGTGAGTGGGAAGACCTTCCTGTCCTCTGGGCTAAAATATTAGGCAGTCAAGACATGTTGTACTGTATTAACACATCTGCTTTCAAGGCGTGTGTCCTTTGTAATTTTTTTCATAATCTCTGGTAGAAATATATAAACATCAGCAAATTCAATAAATTGTTTCACAGATCAACTTGAATATAAGGTCAAAGTTCTTAGAAATGACACAATCCTTAAAATATTATCTTTGGCTATGTAAGAAAAAAAATAAATGCATCTCTATGAGATTGCCATGTCTGTATGACATTATGTAACAGTCTCATAGTGTTCAGAAGATCATGATGGCATATAAACTACTGAGTATTTTTCTTTCCTGTTCTCCTTAATACAATGAACTTTATCAACAGAAATCTTTCCAGTGATGGGGGTATGGCTCAGTACAGAACTATCTAAATCAATTTTCTCTTCACATTCGCAGTAGAATACAACTGTGACTGGCTGGAATAATATAGTGAAAAATTCAACATAGGAGACGGTATGCACATTGAAGTCTTCAAGCTTATTACACTACTTTGTTTGAATCAGTATAATTAAGGATCAGTTAGTGTAGGCATTTCTTCCTTTATAAGATCAATTTTTCAGGAGGCATCATTCACTCAACTGTTTTAAATGCATCAGGTTGAGACTTGCCCTACAAACTGTTATAGTAGATTTAGAGACAGTGCAGAGTTTTTCAACTGAAATGTTAAAAAAAAAAATAAGAATAATAAATATTTATTATTTAACCGATTTTATATATATATTTTCATATATATATACGTACATAATACATACTTACATAAATATATCTGTGTGTGTATTTCCTCTTTAGGACTAAAATTCTATGTATATTAGCACTTTAGAAATTTAAAAACAACATGAAGACCTTATAAATCTACCATAATGTTTGTCCTTGTATTTCCTTGATGAAAATTTTAAAAAGTATTATTCACAGACATTCCAAAACATAAACTAGTACCATTTATTTTAAGAAAACAAAATTGCTTTCTGTATAAAACATTAATTTCTGAATTCTAAAAAATGTAAAAATACTAAAAACTTTATCGCCAATTCTTAATTATTATATCCATTATTAGAAAGATCTATCTTAGGGTCATCTTTATCTTTTAGAAAGTTTCAGTTGTCACATCTATAGTTTAACATCTTCACTTAATTAGGGTGTCTATTAAGTGCTTCTATTTCACCCAAAACTCTTTACTGAAAAATGATTCCATGTCCACAAAACAATAGGTTACCAAACTAAGAATAATAAATATTTTCTGAATTTTTCCACTAATAATGGGTTGCTATTTGTCTACCAGTTTTTTTCATCTGCTGTTTACTTTTGTAATTAATGAATATGCTATGGTTAAATGGTAAATCTGATGTACTGCAACTAGAAAATACTCAATAACATCGTACATCCATTTTATGA
>NW_011919669.1:0-14711 GCF_000151845.1 Pteropus vampyrus
AAGACTTTCTCTGCATCTATCGATATGATCATATGATTCTTAATCTTTAATTTGCTTATGAGATATATCACAGTAATTGATTTGGTATGTTAAACCATCCCTATGCCCCCGAGATGAAGCCCCATTGATCGTGGTGTATAATCTTTTTAATATGTTGCTATATTCGGTTCACTAGTATCTTCTCTAGGATTTTTGCATCTGTGTTCATGAGAGATACTGGTCTATAGTTTTCTTTTTTTGTGTATTATCTTTGCCAGTTTGGTATCAGAGTAATATTGGCCTCATAAAAATGTGTTGGGAAGTATTGCCTCTTCTTCGACTTTTTAGAACAGTTTGAGGAGAATAGGTATTAAATCTTTGAATGTTTGATAGAATTCACTAGTGAAGCCATCTGATCCTGGACTTGTACTTTCTGGTAGGTTTTGGATGATCGTTTCAATTTCCATACTGCTGATCGGTTTATTTAGATTTTCCAGTTCTTCTTGATTCAGTCTAGGAAGGTTGTATTTTTCTAAGTACTGGTCCATTTCTCCTAGGTTATTAAATTTGGTGTTATACATGTTTTCATAGTATTCTTGTACAAGCCTTCTATTTCCGCAGTGTCTGTCGTAATTTTCCCACTTCATCCCTGATTTTGTTTATTTGTGTTTCTTCTCTTTTTTCTTTAGTGATTCTAGCCAGGGATTTGTCAATGTTATTAACCTTCTCAAAGAACCAGCTCTTTGTTGCATTTATCTTTTCTATGTTTTTTCTTCTTTTCAATTCCATTTATTTCTGTTCTCATTTTGATTATTTCTTTCCTTCTACTGACTTTAGGCTTCATTTGTTCTTTTTTTTTTCTAGTTTTTTAAGAGGAAGCGTCAGGTTGTTTATTTGGGCTCGTTCTTGTATTTGTAGATAGGCCTGTAAAGGTATTAACTTTCCTCTATGACCATGTTTGCCATGTCCCAAAAGTTTTAATATGTTGTACTATCATTATTATTTGTTTCTATGTATCTCTTGATATCTTTTTATTTCTTCTCTGACCCAGTTATTCTTCAGTAGCATGTTGTTTAATTGTCATGTATTTGTGGTTCTTCTTGATTTCTTTCAGCATTTGATCTCTAGTTTCAAAGCATTATGATCAGAGAATATGGTTGGTGTGATTTCAACCCTCTTATATTTGTTGATGCTATTTCTATGTCTTAGTATGTGGTTGATTCTTGAAAATGTTCCATGTGCACTAGAGAATATATAAGCCGCTGTTTGGGGATGGAAGGCTCTGTATATGTCAATTATGACCAGTTGGTCCTTTAAGGATGTTATTTCCTCACCAATTTTTTGTTGTATGATCTGTCCATATCCGAAAATGGGATATTTAGGTCCCCTACTATGATAGTGTTTTGGTCTGTTTCTCCCTTTAGTTCTGTTAGTAATTGCTTTACATATTTCAGGGCTCCCAGATTGGGAGCAGAGATATTAATAAATATTATGTCTTCTTGGTGCATGATTCCCTTTATCATTATGAGGTGTCCTTCAGTATCTTTCTTTATCTTTTTATTTTGAAGTCTATTTCGTCTGATGTTAGTACTGCTACACCCACTTTCCTCTGAATGCCATTCGTATGAAATATCATTTTCCACCCTTTCACTTTGAATCTATATTTGTCTTTAGAGCTGGGATTTGTTTCATGGAGGCAGCATATGGTTGGGTTTTGTTTTTTTTGATCCAATCTGCAACTCTGTGCCTTTTTATTGGTGAGTTCAATCCATTTGTATTTACGGTGATTATTGAAATGTCAGGTTTTCCTATAGTCATTTTATCTTTTGCTTTCTGGTAGCTCAGTGTTTCCATTGCTTCTTTGTCCTTGTGTTTCTGTTTTCTTTATTTTGGTTGGCTTTTGTGGTTTTTGCCTCTGGTTCTCCTTGTTATATTTTATATACTTCATTTCTGAATCTTCAGTGTATGGGTACCATTAAGAATATGAAACGGATAGTTATATATACACAGTCATCTCTTTTATTCTGCACGTGCCTTATCTCCATTCCCCTTTTGGGAATTTGGACTTTGATTCCTTCCCTTTTCAGTTGTCTCAGTTTGTCCCTACATATGCTGAACATTCATGACTATCTTGCTATAGCAAATCTCTTCTTATTGTTTAAGCTTATAATGCCTCATTCTTAATAAGGATTGCTCTCCTCTGCTTCTTTTTCCTGACACCTTACTTCTAATTATGGTTTGTTTGTTTGTCATTTACTTTTAGGTGAGCTGACCCCTTTCAGTATTTCCTGTAGTGTAGGCCTTGGACAGGAGAATATCCTCAATTTTTATATGTCTAGAAAGGTCTTTATTTCTTCTTCATATCTAAAGGAGAGCTCAGCTGGATACATTATTTTTGGCTGGTAGTTCCATTCACTTAATATTTTGAATATTTGATTCCATTTCTTTCTGGCTTGTAAGGTTTGTGCTGAGAAGTTCGAGGTTAATCTAATGATTTTTCCTTTATAAGTTACTGTTTTCTTCTCTCTGGCTGCCCTGAGAATTCTCTTTGTTGTTGGTTTTTGATAATTTTAATACAATGTGTCTTATTGAAGGCATACTTGGGTTGAGATAATTGGGTGACTGTTGACTTCTTGAATTCCAAGCTCCAGCTCATTCATTAGATTTGGGAAATTCTCATCAACTATTAGTCTGAAAATGCTTTCTAATCCCTGCTCCTTTTCCTCGCTTCGATAATGCCCATTATTCTTATGTTTCCTCTCCTGATGGTATCACCCAGTTCTTCTATTTCTCTTTTATAATTTTTCATTTTTTGGTTTCTCTCTTTGTCTTTCTGATATATTCCTAGATTTCTGTCTTCAATATCACTGATCCTTTTCTCCATTTGGTCGACTCTATTTCCCAAGCTGCAATTTCATTTTTCACTCTTGCAGTGTGTTTTTTACCTCCAGAAGATCTGTTTTGTTTTGTTTTGTTGAGGGTTTCAATCTCCTTGCTAAAGAACTCATTCCTCTCATCTAGTTGTTTTTACAATTCCTAAAATTATTGATATGATTTTTTTCAGAACTCACTGAGTTTTTTCAGAAATACCATCCTGAATTTTTTTAAGTCACATATTTTTATGTCTATAAGCTTATATTCCGGAGATTTTTCTCTTTCTTTCTGAGATCCCTTGTCATCTTATTTGTTTGTGGTATTTATGGGCTATTTCTCCACCTGGGCATTAATGAAAATGTATTCTAATTTTTTTTCCAGAAAGAAGATTTATTATATAAAGGTCTCTCTTTAGCCTGTGCAGAGAAGACACTTTTCTCTTGGTTTCCAGTAGGTGGCGACTAAGCCTCTTGGATCCCTGCTCCATATAAAACCTAAAAAATGCCTTTTTTTTTTTTTTTTTTGTAGATGTTTAATCATACTCGATTCACTTAATCTCGGTCCCTGTCAGTATTAACGACATTTTTGGTGATGTTTGCTCAAATTCCCCTGGGGCTCGACGATGTCTTGTCTTGGAGGATGTAGGGAGAGGTGCCCTCTGTGTTTAGGGCTCAGTCTTGATTTTGAAACCCCAGCCTGTAAAAATCAACTGTTGTTTCTCTGCTGTCCTGCTTCTTTGCTCTCTGCTCTGATTACTGGGCACTGCTGCCAGCTCCGTGGAGCTCACTGCCCTTCAGGCAGGGCTGTTCAGGGAACTTACCATACCTTCTCCCCTCACCATCCCCCTACAGGGAGCTCTGACACTGTGAGAGGCAGATACTTATTTCTTCCACTCCATTGCCCAACACCCTGGCTTCTGATCTGAGGTAGCCCTTATGTGGAAATCCGACCCTCACATCTGCTGATGTGCAGTTTGGGTATTTTTTGTTGAGTTTTAGATGTTCAGCTTATTGTTGTTTCAGAGGGAGAGATCTGGGGACTTCTCTCACTCAAACATGTTTATCGCAACTAAGATTATTTTATTTTAACTCAACTTGTTTTCCAAAATTTTATAAGGGGCTTGAAAAGATCACAGAAAATTAACCTTGGATTTAAGATGATTTTAATTATGAAAACTCTTGTAAATGATTATACAATGGCACAGTTGACAATTCTATCCATAATATGAACCCTTTTTCAGCTAAATCACAAAGTAAAAGTGCAATGAGTTATCAGAATTGACAATAACCTGCCTAAAAAAAAAACCATTCTAAATTATTAAGAATCATTATACAAGATATTTAACAAGATAGTTAAAAAGTTAATATATAAAACATAAAATATTTTTTTAAATTTAATTGCAATATTAATAGTCACACGATAACTAATGGAGGACTTTAAATTTTTAACTGATGCAATAAAATGTTTATGAATGTCTCTTAAACAGTTAAAAGACAAAAGTCATATTCCATTGAGAAAATACTTGTTTTCTGCCACTGTAAAAATGGATAAAATGAGTACTATCATGATAAATAAAATGCATTCCTTATCAGCAAACTCTATGGAAAAGTACATAGAAACCATTTCTAATGATTTTCAAATCAAGTAATAGAATAAATTATGCCTTGTAGGAAAGAGTTTTGCCTTATAGAAAAGTATGACTGACGTTTGTATATAAAGAACTCTCAGCAACTGTGATGACTCTTATAATAACAGCAATGTTTATAAGAAAAATGTACATTTAGCCATGGGTTAAGGGGTGAATTTGACTGGAATTAAAACAGGACTTGGAGGTAATTGACAGAGATGTCAACCAACTTGAAATTTTTTTATGACGTCCTTTGTTGGTAAGTTATTGAAGCAGACTCGAAGCCTGTGATGCAAAGTACACCAGGGTCATCAATATGATTAATTTTTAATCATCAATATAATTCAAAGCAACACCTTGTAAAAGAATAATTTATTTTAATATTTTATAATAAAAGGGGTAATGATTATGAAACTATTTTGTGCCATATAGATTTTCCCTGAAAATCCCATAACAGGATACTTAAATAAAAAAAATAATTATTAATATTTTAGTGAGCACCAAATAGTTACTTATTCCATTAATGTATATTGCATTTTTAATTATTTAACATAATTATCTTTATTTTAAGTTTAACTTTATCTTTAAATTTTCTACTTCCTGAATATGATCATGTTGTACACAATATATGCTTATAACATATTTAGATCAATTTTTATATTGAGGATGCGCTCAGAAAAGTTTGGAGATTATTAATCTTAAAAATTGCCTACAAGTTGTTAGAAGGAAGGTAAGAGGATAGCTTCAGAGTAATGTGAGGGAAAGGAGGAGTCCATAAACCAAAAATGTCTACACTATATCACAACCAATCGACTGACACCCTCATGCGTATTTTAATCATGCCAGCACCCAGAGACAAGGACAGCATATTACAAGGCCAGAAACTAAGTGTAAACATCTATGCTGGTCACGCTAGGGCAGCAGCCTCTGTTTTAACAACTCCCACTGAAATTTGGATTCCCAGAGCTCCAACAATCTGCCTCCAAAGTTGTCTACATCTTTATAAAAGAGGGAAAAAATTGCATGCAGAATCATATACCGAGCATAACAGAAAGTGAAAAGTGGATATTTAATACTGAATAATACCGTGAACATGTTATGCCTCATACTGTGCTTTTAATACACGTAAGTGAAAATATTATATCTAGCTAATTCATTAGAAGTAATGTACTGAAAAAGGTGCTTTGATTAATTTTGTGTTGGTTGGAAGGAAAAGGGTGTGGTTTTTGAGACAAATCCTCTCTCACTGGGAGATCTCATAACTGTTTCACAGTGAGCTATAACCAACACTTTCCATGAAAATGTAAAGGATATATGATCTCAAAATGATATTGCAGAGTATTATCTGACAGTAAAGGGAAGTGATTAAGAACAATGAACAACATTAAAAAAAGTAAATCCTGGGCATCCAAATAACTCATATTACCATCATTGAAAATAACTGGAAAGCTAGAATCTCATAATTTTTGTGGATTAGGGATATTTTTCTCTTCATCAGGTTTCAGGTGTTGATGAAATATGTAAACAAGTAACATGTAAACAAGTAACATGAAACATGTAAACAATGAGCAATACAAATTACTCTGCCAATTCAGAATGACAGTCGAAGAAGGAGATGGCATGGGAGAATGAGTAACCAGAACTAGATATTTAGCAAATTGGTGTATAAAACTTAACATTAGACCATAAATATAAATGAGATCTTAAAGGAATGAAGAGGGAGAAGTCCCTCCAAGATGTTCCTATTCAAAAAAACAAAGGGAAATGTGAATAATTCAGGAAACTTATTATGAGTATTCTGAATAGTAAAAAAAGTACCAAGAAAATTAACACAGAGAATAGCAAGTTTTCAAATACATAAGGCAGTCAAAATATAAATTCAAATAGAGAATATTAAGAAAATTTAAAACTAGATTAGATTGGATTTGTAGTATGTCATTAATGGTCTCCTAGTGAAATATATTTGAATAAAAGCAGCTCGATGGTACCAGAAAGCTATTTTAAAATACTAAATTATTAGAGATAATTTTAACTTAAGAGTAAAAACAAAAATATATATATGGTTTAAGTTTTTTATTAAATTAATTGGGGGTGACATTGGTTAATAAAATTATAGAAACTCTACTGAATATAATTAACGTACTATAAAATTCATCCATTTTAAGTACACATTTAAATGATTATTATTACTAGATTTGCATAGTCATGCAATTGTCACCACAATCTTATTTTAAGTCATTTTCATTATCACAAAAAGAAAACTCGTGCCCATTTCCACTCCATCCCAAACTCAAGGTGACCACTATTATACTTTCTGTCCCTATGAATTTGTGTTTCTTAGACATTTTATATAAATGAAATTATACAACATGTGGTCTTCTGTGTCAGGCTTCTTTTACTTAGCATGTTTTTGAGGTCCAGCTGTATTTTAGCTTAAGTATTTATAATTTTTAAAAAGCATAAAATCAGTCAAGATTGAAATAATGCTTATTTTCTTAAAATGCCTATAACGTAAGGGGAAGGAAATATTTACTTGAATCAATTATTTTTATATTAAGTGGTATATATTGTATACACATGAGCAAGAGCAGAAACGTTCATATCCAACTAATTATAAAACAAGTCTGGGCTCATTCCTTTCATAATAGAGATTTATATGGAAAATCTCAAGATCGTAATCTTGAATTTACATAAATGACTCAGATGGAATACATGCCCTCTGAGTGCTTATTCTGTGCCTGGCCAGGAGCTTACACATACTCTCTTACCTAATATTCACCACATCTCTTTGGCACGGTCCCGCCTCTAAAACTTGGGAAGATTTACTTATTATGTGAATCTTGAGTTTTCATTCTCTAAGTGAGATATGGTGAATAAAGTTTACAAAGTTCCTTCTTAGCTCTAATATTATTATTATCCAAGGCACATTATAAATTGAGTAAAATTATAATAAAATGTGAGATGGATTATTCAAAAGAAGGAAATTTTCTTGACTAATAGAATTTTTGTCTTAACCATATACTAATTTCTTTCCTTTCATTTGTATTGCCTTTGTACACTCATGATATAAGAACAGATAGAATAAGTGTAGAACTAAAGAATAATCTTAGAGAGCTTGCTTGGGAATGGAAGGAGAAAAATAATAGAAACAAACTCTGAGAAGGTCATCAACATAAATGAATGCCAGATTTCCCTATGAAATAAAATAAAAGGGCAAAATGAAAGCTTTCTTAATCAATTTATGCTTGATCATATTAATTTCCTATCCAAGTTTCTCTACTGTTATTGTATCATAGGGCATAAAATTTCATGTAGCAAAGGTATTCATTCTCAAATTATGAATGGCATAGTCGTTCCATCTAATAATTATCAATCCTTGTCATGTCTCCAAAGTGCATCTAATTATTGCAATCAGTGTCACAAAAGTCTCAACAGCTAAATTCCTTCTAACTCACATGATAATCATGTCACGTCATCCTTCAAAGGAGACGTGGTATGATAGTGGTCCTCTGTATGCTCCTTCAAGTCCACAGTCCATCATTCAGCACCCACCCTGTCTGCTCCTGGAGGCTGACCTACAGGAACTACATCATCTTCATCTTTATTTCCTCTAATTTGTAGGCATTATCTATTTCTTAAAAATATCTAAGATAGGAAAGCAATTGGGGGAATTAAGGTTGGATAATGGTGGTAGGAAATTTTGGCAAGAGCCTGTATAGAAATGAAAACAAGGAGAGTATTACAGGTCATTGGAAGAAAGAGAACAGACACTTCTTATGCATCTTCATATCTTAATTCAGTCCCTTTTCTAAATAGGCCACTCTTCTTATGCACTGCTCTTAATTCTTTTCGTCCTATAAATCCTCACACATTCTCTAATCTTGTCCATTTTGTTTACTGAGCATGAAGATTGCTTTACAGAGCATCAAGTGTTCTGAAGATAGTAACAACCAAGACTAAAGGCATATCTGAAAGTGTCACTTGGAATTGGTCTCCATTCTTTTAAAATTCTTATAGCATGTTGCATAAACCCTGTGCTAATTTTAATATTTTCCTACAGGGTTTATTGCTATTATTGTTTGATAATTATTCTCTCTAGAATGTAAACTTTTTATTTTATTATTGTATTATTAATTTTTAATCCTCCCCTCCCCACCCCCGCCCCATCCACCCCTGACCTAAGGATGTTGCTGTCTCCCTTTAAGAACTGGATCTCTGAAGGCAGGGCGTCTCCTCTCATGTGCTCATGGTGCAAACCCCAAGCAGCGAGCACCTGGGGCCTGGCGCGCCCAGGCTATGGGCCGTGGCGCCACCGGGGCTCAAACCCAAGAACTTCTGCATGTAAAGCAGGCGTGCTAAGCACTACTCTATAGAACCACCCCTAGAGGGTAAACTTTTTAGACACACAGGAATTGATTCGATCTATAGAAACAACAGTGCAGTTAATTACAATATTGAAGGATTCCAATATACTTGTTAAAACATATCCTAAGGAATTTACATGGAACCTATGAATCCAATCAATACTTAATAACTTGACCATAATTACACATTCCTTTTATTTTTTGAGACAATATGGTATATTGGTATGAACCCAGATTCTGGTGTGAGACTGACTGAGCTTGATACCAGCTTTGATCCTTGTTAGCTGTGTAACCATGAGCGAGTCATTAAATACTTCTATGCCATAGTTTCCTTTTTTTGTAAAATGAGGATAATAATAATAATACTTGCAATTGTTATGAGCATTCAATCCATTAATGTATGTAAAACAATTAGAACAGAGCTTAGCACATAATAAATCACTTCATTGTTATTGATTATTTCTGCTCACTCCAGATCCTATGAACAATGTCAAAAAAGCTGAGTAAAGATGATTTAGTATGATATACTACAACCAAAGCAAAATCTATATGTTAGGATTGAATCATTTCACTATTTATTTTTAAACCACCACATACGTACATTTACACACAACACACACACTCCTCATTGTGAACGATCGTAATACAAGCACTTGAGTAAACAAGCTCAAAAAGATCTGAAGCTAAGCCCATGTTCTCTGAAATTCTTAGTATACACAACAGAAACTAAAAAGCAAAATTATTTTTAATGAATTTGAAACTCTCTTCCATGTGTAAGTTAGTACCTAATTTTATGTGCGTGTACAATTGTTTGTTTATTCACTTATTTCTGAACCATAGAATGACCTCTGTAAAATACCTCCGAGATATAGGACAATACAATTCCTTTATCTTCCAAATCCTACATTTCGTATATATTGTGATAACACAATCTCAAGGGTGGACAGGTACAGAAAATAATAATAATAAATTAAAGGCAAAATAAATACTAATTGAACTAGTTATCTAATTTTTCTATGTGGGCAAATTAGTGACAAAGTCAAGATCAATTGATAAAAGAATATCACCTGGTAGAATAAAACAATAGAAAATGAAACTTCCACTCCTTCAAATGTTCTTTAAATACTTCACAATTATAAGAAAACTGTTTCAAAGTGTTGTGACCCATAAAATAATCTCAAATTATAAACGGTGCTGTGCTGATATATTTTAGATTATATGCTCTCATATCACCAACTATTATTCATCATATGGAAACAGGAAAACATTGGTGCTAACTGTGACTTTATTTTTTTTTATTCTCTTTCTATTAAAGAAGTTCTGGGACTTTGCTGAGTTGAGTAAATGGATCTTAAAAATGGATCTGTTGTGACTGAGTTTATTTTACTAGGATTTTCCATACAATGGAAACTTCAGATTTTCTCCTTTGTGACATTCTCCTTGGTCTACGGTGCTACTGTGTTGGGGAACATTCTCATTATGGTCACAGTAACATTTAGCTCCACCCTTCATTCTCCCATGTACTTCCTCCTTGGAAACCTCTCTTTTTTTGACTTGTGCCTCTCCACTGTCACCACACCCAAGATGATCACAGACTTGCTCGCCGAACACAAGGCCATCTCCATATGGGGCTGCATGGCCCAGATGTTCTTTATGCACTTCTTCGGGGGTGCCGAGATGACTCTTTTGATAGCCATGGCCTTTGACAGATATGTAGCCATATGTAAACCCCTGCACTATGGGACAATCATGAGCCACAGGTTGCTGAATGGGTTTGTGATACTTTCATGGATAATTGGTTTTATACACACCACGAGCCAGATGGTATTAACTGTGAACTTGCCTTTCTGTGGCCCCAATGTCATAGATAGCATATTTTGTGACCTTCCCCTTGTGATTAAGCTCGCTTGTATTGAAACATACACCCTGGAATTATTTGTCATTTCCGACAGTGGGCTGCTCTCACTTATCTGTTTCATCCTCCTGCTTGTCTCCTACACTGTCATCCTGGTCACTGTATGGCAAAGATCATCCGGAGGGCTCTCCAAGGCTCTGTCCACATTGTCTGCACACATCATTATAGTCACTCTGTTCTTTGGACCTTGTATATTTATCTATGCCTGGCCATTCAGTAGCTTTTCAGGCAATAAAATCCTTTCTGTGTTCTACACTGTTATCACACCCTTGCTGAATCCTATTATTTACACCCTGAGAAATCAGAAAATGCAAGAGGCTATGAGAAAATTACGGTTCCTACATGTTAGCTCCACACAGAACTTCTAGATTTTACCACTATGTAATTAACACAACTTTCAAGTACTATGCTAAGAGAATTTGAACACTTTACATATAATGCTTCATTCTCAGGTTAAAACCGTAATCAGTGCAGAAAAATTTAAATGAGGTACTATTACAAATCTCGATTGAAATAATGTTAACAACAACAGGAAAATTATGACTGTAATCGCTTGAACCAATGAGGCAAAAAATAAGAATAAATAATTAAATTTGACAGTATAGTGCATATAAGACACCGGAGTGAATATACGATACCACAGAGGAAAAAGCAATGAAAGGACAATTGCAATACAATTACAGAGAGCAGCCTAGAAACCAAACGCTCCCAGAAATGTTATAAGTATGCACAGTTGACTTTCAAACCTCCATAAATGAAAGTAGAAGCACACTTTTTGATCTTATGTAATATACCATGTAACTTTTTTTTCCAAGTGCTTTATGTAAAACTACAGTTAAATTTGCTTCTTTTCGGCTTTTAATCTTTATTTACATATAAGAATTACATATATAATTCTATATAAGTTAACAATTATAAGCTAAATCTGATTTGCTCATGAGTTTTGAGGAGGGGAGCAATGCATACTGAATTGGAAATCTCATATTCATTGTTAGTTAATCTTAAACATTCTCTCTGGATTCAAGACAAAACATTTCTCGCATGCTGTAGGCAATAGCTTTATCCTAAAACACCACATAAATTTTTCCCTCCATTCAATGCATTCTCTACGAGCACCCAAGTGATGTCATTAAACTACAATGTTCAATGTTTCTTCCTTGACTAAAACTATTTCATGGTATGAAGACTTGGGTTCATACCCTTAAGTGGACTTTCTGACCCTACATAACATGACCTTCCCCTGGAATGTTGTCCAATCTACTCTTTTTCATAATGTTAGAGTCACATTGACTTTCTTTCAAGTTCTCCAAAGCATCAGCATCTTCTTATCTCAGACTATTTCCAGGCTGTTTCCTTCAGCGGGAGTGATCTTCTATCAGCTCTTCACCTAGCTAACTCCCTCTTAGAGTATAGGACCCAGGTAAAATAGTACATTTTAGAACACCTTTCTTATATGTCCTTGGCCAAATTTCATTATTTAACTCATTTCTAACATGCTACAATTTCCATCTTTTGCACAAAGTTTGGTAGTAGTTACTTGTGTAATTATAGGTTAATGTCAGCTTTGTCATTAAGCTGTAAGGTCATATATCTTTAGTGACGAGCACACATATTGACACACATACTCATACATACTTATTGAATGAATTTAAAAAGATGAAATAACTATATTCTAGCAGAACATCACTCAACTCTACAACTGAGAAATACATGAACCTCTATTGTGAGATATCTGTTAGAAAGATAAGAGTACACAAAGACGTAGGGTGCTCATACATTTCAGTAATTGAATTACAGGAATTAGAGTCTCTTAATTAAGTTAAGAGAATTAACCTGAAGAATTTGAGGCAAACAGAAGAAAATTTTGCTAAAAGAAATCATATTTAACTCTATTTCTATGTGGTAAAAAAAGTCATCATTTACATTATATCACATCTTTTATTAAAAGCCTCATAACCATTTATAGGGTAATAAAGATATTCGGTGGTGGATGAAATTATACTCCTGTTGATAAAATATTAGGTAAGATCTCTGTGTCTGTCAGTACAGCACACACAAGATCCTGAACCCCTCTGGTTACAAAACATCTTAAAGTGTTAGAACCGTTTAAAAGAAATTTCTAATCAATTCTATATGTTAAAAGAGAGTAAAAGGTCATGCCAGAGTCCCATTGTGAAGTTTGAACTTTATTCCAGCACCAGACCATTGCCCGCTCCGAACACATCTACCAAATATCATTGCCTATAGACCTACACATTTGGGGGACCTCTTGGACTGGTCTTTGAGCCTGAACAGGGATGGAGACAAATGGGAGGCCGTGCTGAGAGATCCAATTATGGATAAAGAAGATGTGGTACATATATACAATGGATTACTACTCAGCCATAAGCAAAGATGAAATACTGCCATTTGTGCCAACTTGAATGGATCTTGAGATTATCATCCTAAGTGGAATAAGCCAGACAGAAAAAGTGGAGAATCATTTGATTTCACTCATATGTGGGATATAAAACTGAAAGCAACAAACAAACAAGACAAACAAATACTCAAAGGCACAGACAACAGTTTCGTGATTATCCAAGGGAAAGAGAGACAGGAGGTAGATAAAGGTAAACGGAGTCAAATAGATGGTGATGGAAGATTTGACTTTGGGTGGTGAACACGCAATGCAATATACAGATGATGTATTATTAAACTGTACGCTCGAAACCTATATAATTTTAGTAACCAATGTCACCCCCAATGAAGTTAATTTAAAAAAGCAGAGAAAATTAAAAATAAAGCCGGCCTAGCAGAAGCAGACAAAAAAAAACCAAACATGTCTATCTCAAGTTGATTCTTGGTGGAGATTCTTGATCCTTGCTTCCCTAACAAGGTTTTGCCTTGTCATCTCATTCTTTGTCTGTTCCATCACATCGGGTGAGAGTTTTCTTTTAACTTGCTACTTAAGGGTGTTGGCTGAGGCATTTGGCAAAAGTAAACACAAATAGTCTCTGAAAAACAAATGCTCCTTGAAAACAGGCTACCCTAGACTCTCACAGAAAGCTTTTAGAAATAAAAGCTTACAACTAAAAAAAAAATCACAAGGTAAACAAACAGGAGAAAGCAAAAAGATAGTGCACAGAATGGAAGAAAATATTTAGAAATCATGTACCTGGCAAGGGACTTGTGTCCAGAATATATAAGTAAGTCACAATTCTAGAATAACGAGGAACAAGTAGAACCCTCATATATTGATGATAGAATGAATATTGGTACAACTATTTTGGAGAGAATTTTGGCAGTTCCTCAAAATATTAACCATAGATTACCAGGTGACCTACCAATTTCACTCCAAATATATACACACAAAAATGAAAACATATCTCCAAGTAAAAAACTTATACACAAACGGTTATAGAAACTTTAATTGCGACAGTCAAAAAAATTAAAACAACCCAATTGTTCATCAACTGATGAATTAATAAACAAGATGTGGTGTATCCATATAATAGAATATTATTTGGCAATAAAAAGGAATCGAGAACTGACACATGCTACGATATGCATAAATCTTAAAAACATTAAGCTATATGAAAGAAATGAGTCACGAAAGAGCACATATTGCATGAATCATTTTGTATAAAATATGTTCATACTAGGAAAATCATAAGGGGCAGAAAGTCAATTAATGCTATCTAGGTCTGGGTGAAGGGGAACAAGGTGGGGACTTTTGTGTTTGGCTTCTCTTCTTTAGCCTAGTGTTTTCAAGATTAACCACATTACAGCATGCACTGATGCTTGGTGCTAGGAGAGACAGCAGCAACATGACAGATCAGGAATTCCTCCTTCCCCTCACAAACACATCAATTCAGCAACAATTCATAGACAAATTACATTTGCGAAAAATCAGAAACTAAAAGAAAGTCTCTTGCGCCTTAGGAGAATGCAAAATCAGATTCACAGAACCTGA
>NW_011919670.1:0-1742 GCF_000151845.1 Pteropus vampyrus
GGAGAGAGAACTGGAGGCATTGCCTGGGAAACCGGGACTCCAGTAAGTCGCCTCGCCACCAGGATCTCAGCCCTCACACGTCCATCACCTCCCACGGGTCCTGTGACGCTATGAGTGTGCATGGCAAAGGGACTTGCCACCGTCAGAGACAACGGTGGCCTTGAGCAGAAGCGCCCGTCTCCATCCCCAACCGCGTGGGCCTGGAGGGTCTGTGGTGTGGCCACTGAAGGGGGAGGAGGGAGGACACTTCTTTACTCCCACCTGCTCTGGGGTTTGTCTCTACAACGGGGAGACCCAGCGGGCCTGCCTGCCTCATGTGTGTGCCGGAGGGGTGGCCGGCTCTGGAACCTCTGGGCCTCAAGGTCCTTGTCCCCAAAATAAGAAAAAATGCCCATGGCACGGCATTCTCACAAGAATTTAGTGAAGGAAACGTCTGCTTCGCTCAGTGTCCGGCACCAAGTCCGCGAGCAGCACGTGTGACTTGTCCCTCCCCGTCACTGTCTCACCTATGAATCACAGGTAGCAAAGGTGGTGTCTAGTTCCTTCTGGAGCCCACGACTGGGGACAGGCACACGCCCTGAGCGTGGGGCGCGCGCGGGCATTCGCGGGCCCTGCGGCGGGGCGGCAGTATGAGCGAAGCGGCAGGGGCTGGAGCCGGGGAGAAAGGGGGGCGGGGGTCAGATGACGCCATGCTGCCTCCCCAAGGGCGGCCGCTTCAGTAAAGATCGGGCTCTGACCCCAGTGTGGAACCCTGAAACACTGCGTTCCCGGGGAGCCACGACGGAAGCTGCTGCTGGGTTGTGGGGAAAAGGCCGGCTACGGAGTGGTCGCCCAACGAGCCCTTTTTTGTATAAATAAAGCAAACCAGATACTGACGGCAACAGGGGTGGGTCCGCGCAGGCAGGGTGCTGGGATGAGTGTGAGTCTAGAAACCGTTTCTTCCGACTTTTCCCTATTTCCCAAAATGGACACATGTTATTGCGGTGGGGGTGACGGATGCTATCTCAGAGGACAGAAGAAACGCCAGTCCTGGGAGGATGTGGGGACAGAGCCGTGGGCGGCTTCAGAACAGAAGCAGAGGCGATGAGCGCTGAGCGCCCAGGGGACCGGCGCACAGGCACCGAAGCCTTGAAGCAAACGGGACCACGGTGCACACGGTGGAGACGAGCTCCGTCCAGCAGCAGCCGCAGCCGCAGCCAGCTCCAGGCTGGGAGAGGATGCGAACCGGGCAGCTCTGCAGTGGCTCCTGGCAGATGGAGGCCGCGAGCGAGGACGCTCAGGAGGCAGGGTGTGGGGCGGAAGTGTCGCCGTGAAGGCCATGTGTCGTCCCTGCTGCCACGGCGCTGCGGGGCCTAACAGATGACGCCTTCTCTGCCCGGCACGTGACGACGCCGGCACGACACAGTCGCCAGCCTGGCCTACGTGGCTCAGAAAAGAGGACGTGGAGGAAGCGTGCTCATGAGACACGCAAAGAGAGGCAAACCTCCTACGCTGTCTTTCATCTTCAGGGATCTGAAAGCCGAGAAATCCGTCTGGGAGTCTGACTGGTCACTCGGTTGGCACACGGCCTCCTCAGTTCGCATCCCCCCAAAGCACCTCCGTAGAGGATCTGCCACCAGCTGCAGCACGGGCAGAGGGCGCTCGGGTACGAACCGGAAGTCTCCTCGTTTCTGATCGGCTCTGTGAGTCAAGTTTTTCTTAACACCTCTCCTCTGCCATCTCTCTATAGTGTCGTGAATCAC
>NW_011919671.1:0-2010 GCF_000151845.1 Pteropus vampyrus
TTGGCCATTTGGCAGAAAGGGAGCGGCCCTCAGGTGACCCAAGTGGTCTGGAGTTTCTTTGCTGACAGGGCTGCAGGGAGCAGCACAGGCTCTCCCGAATGCTCTCCAGCTTACTGGGGACAAGAACAATCAGGCTATGCCATGGGAGTCCCTGGCACCCCAGGCTAGAGGAATCACCCTCCCCGCGTGCTCCGGGCTCAGCTCCCACCGGAGGACCCATCATCCTGACATAGCCAGACACCAGGCGGCGGCCCAGGCTCCCGGCACCCGCGTCAGCACGGGCACGCCCTGCCTCTGGTGCCGCCGGCCGGCTCCCCTCCGCTGGGCCCTGGACTGGCCTGCTTCCCCCTGACAGCCAGGCTCAGGCAAAGGCCCAACCGGGTACTGCCCCCGTCCCCGCCCACATCCTGCCTTCCAGGGAAACCCAGGAAACGAGGGCTTGGCACCTTGTGGGGTACAGCTCCAGGACAGGCTGGACACGATGGAACAGCAGGCAGAAAGGACTTAGAGAGAGAAAAACAGAGCAACAGTGAAGGAGAGAGAGAGAGAGTGAGTCAGAGCCAGAGAAACACATACAGGGAAAGCACCTCAGAAAGAGATGCACGGAGATGCGGACAGACGGAGGGTGGATAGAGGCCGAGCTCGATGGATCAATCGATCGATCGATCGATAGATACAGGCAGGGAAAGGAGAAACAAGCGGCCACTGAGAAGAACGGAGAGAAACAAAAACTGGGGGACAGAAAAGAAAAAGAGATAGAGATACAGTTATTCAGAGAGTAAGAGATAAAAATATATAGAGAGGGACAAACAGAGAGAGAGAGAGAGAGAGAGAGAGAGAGAGAGAGAGAGAGAGAGAGAGAGAGAGAGAGAGAGAGAGAGAGAGAGAGAAAGGATGAGAAGGTAAGGGAGAGGCACTCGGAAAGAAGGAAGGACAGAATCAGAAAGTCAGGAGCACCAAGAGTCAGACATTTAGCTACGCAGAAACGAACCCAGATGGAAGCAGGTGGAAATGCGAAGGGAGAGAGACGGGAACACACAGAGAAAGAGAACCGGACAGACAGGTGGACAGAGAGAGAGGGCAGGGAGACAGAGACAAGGGCCAGACTCGGGGAACAGAGGCCGGGAGGACATGGGAATGGATGGGGATAAAGAATCGGTCACAGGCACAAGGAGAGAGACGGACGTCAGCTCACAGTGAGAGGAGCAGAGAAGGAATCACATACAGAGGTTTTTCGGCACAATGACATTTATCACCCGAGTCCCCTGGTTCTGAGGGGCTGGGGGCTCAGACGCCCAGGGCCCTCGTCTCTTGGGTCTCGGAGAGAGGCCCCTGGCACCTTTGGAAGCTCCCTGGGGGCAGCTGACCAACAACTGTGAGCTTACCCCGGAGCCCCTGGGGAGACAAATCCCAGTGCCCCAGCCCCCTCTGCAGCCCCTGGCGCACACACAGACACACAGACACACAGACACACAGACACACACACACACAGACACACATAGACACACACAGACACACACAGACACACAGACACAGACACACACACACACACACACAGACACACACACAGACACACACACACACAGAACACACAGACACACAGACACAGACACACACAGACACACACACACACAGACACACACAGACACACACACAGAGACACACACACAGACACACACAGACACACACACAGAGACACACACACAGACACACACAGACACACACACACAGACACACACACACAGAGACACACACACAGACACACACAGACACACAGACACAGACACACACACACACAGACACACACACAGACACACACACAGAGACACACACACACAGACACACACAGACACACACACACAGACACACACACACAGACACACACACAGACACACAGACACAGACACACACACACACAGACACACACAGACACACACACACAGAGATACACACACACAGACACATGGGAACCCATCAATCAGATGCTGGATGGACAGACGTCACTCACTG
>NW_011919672.1:0-2053 GCF_000151845.1 Pteropus vampyrus
TTTTAGTCTTGACAAACCATAACAATCTAATACTATTTGGAGCATTCCTCCTTTGCCATATCTGACCTTTCATATTCTAACATTATTTGCCGTTGAGCAGCCAGGGAACACCTGTTCAAACCATAGTTACAGATTTCTGAACATTTTCACCATGCCGTTTTCAACTTATTTGCAGACTAGCGCTAAGCAAATATTTCTCAGAGATTATATATATATATATAATTTTATATATATATATATATATATATATCTTCTTAGAAATAAATATTTTTTTCTCTAAGGGATATATACATTTATGTATATATATGTGTGTGTGTGTGTATGTGCGCGTGTGTGTGTGTGTGTGCGTGTGTGTGTTTGGTATATATACATACAAAAACAGTTTAGAATAAATTGGAAGATGTAAAATTTATTAATTTAATATAAGACTTTCATTGCTGGAATTCAATGTCAGGCTAATTAGAATTATTTTAGAAATTTTCCTATTCTGAGAAAAATGTAATTTTACTTTAATAATGTTATAATGTATTTAATCTTCCAAAAATTATTTTGTAGATTGTTGCATCTTGCAGTCACAATTTTAAAACTGTTGTGTTTCTAAAGTAAAATGAAAATATTAATTTAAATGGGAGACAGCTGATTTAGTTTTGAAAACTTTGTAATTTAAAAAGAAAAATAAGATATACAAACTATGCTGGTCTTTTCAGATCACAAAAAATAATCTGAATTTTATTTCTTAGATTTGGGATAAAATTAAAACATTTTTATCCTGTGAGACAAATTGATGGAACCAAAACAAAAATAAAGTGTAATGATAAAAAGGCAAAAGCACGTATGTAGTTTGTAGACTCTGCTGTAATAAGCCTGACATATATTCAGGTTACATATGAAAATTTTCCTTTGCTTCTATTATAGTGTAGATAATAAGAAGAAATAGCTTCATGGGCACTTTATTATTTTATGCTTATAATAATTAATTGTCATTTTATTTTTCTATATTCAATAAAATTGAGAAAAATGTAATGGGGCAGGGTAAATCCTGAAAAGGCAACTGTACTCAGAACTGTAAAAATTTTTATATAAAAATTACAGAACTATTTTAACATAAAATATAACTGTAAACAGGAGAAAAGTATAAAAGTTTAGTCCTTAGATGATTTATCTTATTCCTTGTCAAATATAAATTCAACTATATGTCTTTCATGCTCGGAAACATTATTTTCACAGCTTCAACATTCATATCTACATCCTTTACTGAGACTAAAAGTGATCATTTACATTTCCTAGAGCACATTGAGAGTACATATTGATAACTAAGAGTTAATCAATACATGAAGTAACTGAGAGGCTAAAAATTAATTAATTTGCTTAATATATTCTCCTAGCAAATATAGAAATGGAATTCAAGCTCAGATCTCTCTAACTCTAAAGATTTTCACTTCAGTCAGTAATTCTTACTATTTTTAATATATGTATCTCTATTTAATCATTAAAAATTTCAGATACCAGTATATTTTAAGATTAAGCAGTTGGCACTGGCATAAGGTTCTCTGAATTTGAACCTCAACAATTTTAGTCGGTACTTTCATGACCTTAAGTAAATGATTTACACTCTCTATGACTCAGTTTTCTAATCTCAAAAAAAGAGAATAATAATACTCAAGATATTCTCATGAATACATCCTGAGTATGATAATTCATGCTCAAAATGATTGGTAGTCCAGGCTTCTAGTTGGGAACCACTATACTACATCTGCTATATCTGAATAGTTGCTATAATAAGAAATAATTTTCCAGCTAAAATTTATTCTTTATTGGTACTTTGCCCTGAGTAGTCTCCTGACAGAAGCTATTTCTATTGTTTGTTGGAGTTAACTTTACCCAGTATGGTTTTTTCTCCCAACACATTAGCAAACTCCTCTCCATGGTGAGAGATCTTACCTTCTTCAGCTCACATGAGAACTGGGACCTTATGGTATACACACTGCTAGTAAACTTTCTGTTAACTGATAATGCTTAGTTATATTATTTTGCAAAAGTTGAATATCTGCTC
>NW_011919673.1:0-3456 GCF_000151845.1 Pteropus vampyrus
AGTATATAGATGTCTATTTGCTCCAGCAGTATTTATTTATTTTTATTAATTTTATTGGGATAACACTGATTAACCACATTATATAATTTGCAAGTATACAAAATTATAATTCGACATCTGTGTACTTTATTTCATGCTCACCACCTGCTCTCCTTCCATTTCCATATATTTGACCTCCTTTACCCACTTGGTCCTTCCTCCATTCCCTCACCCCTCTGGTAACCACCGTTTTGTTGTCTATATCTATGAGTTTGTTCTTTTTTTTTTTCTTTTAACATTTTATTTATTTTTCCTCCTTCCTCTCCCCCTCCCCTCTGGTAACCACTATGAGTTTGTTCTTGATTGTTCTATTTGTCACTTTTCGTTTTATATTTCACATATGAGTGAAATTATACAATCTTTATCCTTTTTTATATAACTTATTTCACTTAGCATAGTATTCTCAAGATCCACCTATATTGTCTCCATTGGTAGTATTTCATCTTTTTTATGGATGAGTAATACATATATGTGTGTGTATATATATGTATATACATATACACACATATGTATGAGTAATACATATATGTGTGTGTGTATATATGTATATACATATACATATATATGTATATGTATATACGTATATATATGTATATATATATATATACATGTATATGTATACGTATATACATATACACACACACACATATACACACACACCATCTTCTTTGTCCAATCATCTATTGATGGACACTTAGATTGTTTCCATGCCTTGGCTATTATGAATAATGCTGCAGTGAACACATTGTTTAGATGACTGTAGCTTTGTAGTATAGTTTGAATTTGGAGAGTCCGTCACTGTTTATTTAAATACTTCTTTACTCCATTAATTGCTTTTGTACTTTGTGAAAAATTCATTGAACATGTTGTGTGGCTCTGTCTATTGGTTCTCTATTCTGTTCCACTGATGTATATATCTGTTTGTTGGTACCACATAGTCTTGATTACTATAGCTACAATAAGCTGAGTAAGTCTTAAAATTAGGTCGACCGATTCTTCCTGCTTTAGTCTTTTTCAAAATTGTTTTAGCTATTCCAGTGTCTTTGGCTTTCTATATAAATTTCAGAAAATCTTGTCTCCAGAAAGTCTGCTGGGATTTTGGTAGAAATTGTGTTAAATGCGTATGTCAATTTGGGGAGTATTGACACATTTTGTATGTTGAATATTCCAACCTATGAACATAGCATAGCTCTACATTTATTTAGGTCTTCTTGAATTTCTTTTGTGAACATTATGGAGTTTTCAGTATATAAGTCCTGTACTTGTTTTGTACAGCTAGGTATTTTATTTTTTTAGTGATAATAAATAATAGTGCATTTTTAATTTTTGTTTCTGTGTGCTCTTTGATAGTATTAGAGGAATACAATAGAGTTTATATGTTTATTTTATATTCTTTGGTCTTGCTGAACTTACATTATCAATTTCAGAAGTTTTTTTGTAGATTCCTTGAGAATTTTCATGTAGATAATTATGTAATCTACAAATAGAGGCAGTTTTATTTTCTTGTTTCTGATCTCTATACCATATTGCACTAGTTAGAATTTCCAACACTGTGTTTAATAAGAGTGCTAAAAGCAGACATCCTTGCTTTATTCCCCATCTTAGGGTGGAAGCATTCTGTCTTTAATCGTAAATATGACATTAACTAGGTTTTTTGTAGGTGCACTTTATCAAGTAGAAGTTACCCTTTTTGCTATTTTCTTTTTTCTGAGAGTGTTTAGTCATGAATGGATGTTGAATTATGTCAAATGGCTTTTCTGTGTTACTGATGTGATCTTCTGATTTTTCTTGTTTGGCCTGTTAAGAAGGTGGATTACATTGATTGATTTTCTAATATTGAACCAGCGTTGCATCCTGAAACAAATGCTACATAGTTATGTGTATAATTCTTTTTATATATTGCTGAATTTTGTTTGCTAATATTTTGTTTAGGATATTTGCATATATATATTTACAAAGAATTTTGATCTGTAGTTTTCTTCTTTTTATAACGATTTTCTCTCCTTTTAGTAGCAGGACCATACTTCATAAAACAAATTGGATAATAATCCTTCCTCATCTATTTTCTGGAAGAGATTTTTTAAAATTGGTGTTAATTCTTCTTTAAATACTTGATTTAATTCTCCAGTGTAATCATCTGGTTCTGGAGACTTTAATTTTATTTATTTATTTTCAAATTAATTAATTAATTATTTTAATTGAAGAAATGATTTAAATTTCTCCCACCCCCAGTCTATCGCCCCCCTCCCCCCTACCCTCTGGTAACCACTAGTTCTGGAGACTTTTTATTGGGGAGGGGTGTTTAAATTGAAATTAAGTTTTATAGTTATAGAGCTATTCAAATTATCTATTTCATATAGGGTGTTTGCATTTCTTAAGAAATTCATCTATTTCACCTAAATTTTCAGAGTTCTTGGTGAAGGTTGTTCAGAAATTTCCTTTATTCTTAGTTATTGGTGAAAGATTGTTCAGACAATTTGCTTATTATTCTTTAAATATCTTTAGGGTCTACAGTGATGTTCTTTCTTTCATTTCTCATATTGGTGACTTGAGTCTTTAGTTTTAACTTGATAAGTTATGCTACAGGTCTATTAATTTTATTGATGATTTCAGAGAACCAGATTTTGGTTTCATTGGTCGTTCCCTGTCTCTTTTGTGCTGTCTATTACATTGATTTTTCCTCTTGTTATATTATTTAATTTCTTTTACTTACCTTAGGTTTAATTTGCCCTTCTCTTTTTAGTTGTTTAAGGTAGAAGCTAAGGTCATTGATTTGAGACCTTTTTTTAAAAAATGAATTTATTTATTTAAATTAGTTTCAAGTAGACAGTACATTGGTTAGACATCTATAATGTTCATAAAATTATCCCCCAATTACTCCCTCCCTCCCCTGGCCCTCCACTTAGCCATCATGTTAATGCTAACTGCATTCCCTCTGCCATACTCCCCATCCCCGTGCCCAGCTATCAACTACTAATTTGTACTTCTTTAACCCTTCACCCCATTCTCCCAACCTCCCAACTCCCCTCCCCTCTGTCCGTCACCAAATTGTCTACTATATTTGTGAGTCTGTTTTTGATTTGTTTGTTCTTTTTGTTCCTTAGTTACTACATATAACTGAAATCATATGGTATTTATCTTTCTCTATGAGACCTTTTTAATGTAAGCATTTAATGCTAAAACGTTTTTTAAAAACATTGCTTAAATTGCATCTCAGAATTTTCAGTATGTTGTGTTTTGTTTTCAAAAAAATTTTAATTTTACATTTGATTTTTTCTTTGATCCATGGGTTATTTAGAATTTTAAAATTTAATTTTCAAATATTTGGGGATTTTCATATTTTTCAAGTATTAATTTCTTAAAAAGAAATTTGATTGTGGTAGGAGTAAATATTATGTATAATTTGAACAATTTATG
>NW_011919674.1:0-2497 GCF_000151845.1 Pteropus vampyrus
TTAAATTTTTTATATGTAAATTTTGTTTTGATGAAAAATAAAATTCTATTAAATTTTTACATGTTCAGTGATAACTTTTTGCAAATACATGATATATAGCTCATCACTTATTTTATTAAAAATTATTATTTTATGAAATTTTTCATAATATTCTGTAGAAATTCTGATATCCCAAACTTCTAACTTCTATATTTACTTTTAAAGCTTTTCCACTATTGAAAAATATGTCACATAAACATATTAAGACTATAAAGAATACTGAATGTAGTCAAATAAGAAAATCTGGCTGTCTAATTTACATCCTTAAGCACTGGGGCTAAAGAGGTTTCTTATTTTACAGAAATCCTAAAAGTTCTTTCCATAATTCAAAAAACTCAATAGAACTTTTCCTCATAATAACATCATTCTTCAGCAGGCAGTGAGTCTTGTTTTCGATCAGCTTCCATGTTATCACACAATAAGGGGAATAATCTTGAATTTAACACATTAAGTTTTATACTAGTCCACATTCTTACTATAGCACTAAACATATTTAATTTAGCTGACTTTTATTTTTCATAGCAAGCTTTTTGATTTACATTCTGATGGAAGCTCCTTCATCTTGGTAGCTACTGCAGTGTTTATCTGTACCTATCACTGTTCTGTCAGAACACACTTTTACACCAAATTTAAATCCTAAACTATATTTGCTGATATTGTATTCTATCCTTCATAGTTGTATACACAGTTTAGAATTAGTTGGGTTTATCAGCCAGTGTTGAAAGAATAATTCTTCCTTCACCTCACTGTCATGTTCAAATCACACAAATAATAGAAAAATACTTTTCCAGCTTTATTTTGTGTGTGTGTGTGTGTGTGTGTGTGTGTGTGTGTGTGTGTGTGTGTGTGTGTTGGACTTCCATATCATTAATTAGTTCTTAACTATGGAAAGTTATGTTGTCATTGGAAAAGGGGCAGCGTGCTTAGGGAAGGTGCTACTGCAAGAAGTAGTCCAAGTTGGGTTCCTCATTCAGAGCCCCCAGGAATAAATCATCACATTTGCACAGTGGGCTTGTCGTTTATGGTCTCTGGACTATATCTCAATAACTGCTTCCACACACTCAAGGTTATAATGTATACCCCCCCGCAACCCCCTCCCCCCACTACACAGGAAAAAGACCCAACACAAGAAAGGATGGCCGAACTATTCTAGAATATCAAAAACACATGATTATAATAGTAGAATAAATTTTTTTGATAAATAGTGAATTCATTCTGTGACAGTGTAAACTCAAAAAAAATGTTATTAAAACAAATATAAACTGTGTGTGACATATTGTGAACTATATACCATTACCATATTCTATTATGTACCTCTAAGAGGAAGGGAGCACATTTATTTTTGAGGGAAGGGTGATATTGTGAAATTATGTCTTTTATTACGGTCCAATAGCTACCCTATGTGGGTCTGGCAGGTATCCCAGATAGCCAGAGTTTGTCCTAAGGTGACTCTTTCCAAATCACACAACCTTGAGTAATATGTGTTAATTCTCTTGAGCTCAAGTTACCCTTTTAGGTATTTTGTGCATGTTACTCTAATCATCACAACCTTCTTTTTGGGAAGATACACTAATCCTCATTGTACAAAGGGAAAAACTAAAGTCAGAAGAGTTAAGGAACTTGCTCAAGGCTACACAGTAGAGGAGACTTATTCAAACCCAGGTCTGCTTGATTTGAAAGCTCAGGCTCTGTTCATCGAGTTGCATTATTTCTTTATAAGGCTAAGGGAGCAGAAACAATACTAAATAATGATAACTGTCCATTTCTGTTGTATTCTCTCCTTCATAGTTTTTTTCTAGATGGCGGCTGGGAATAGAAGACAATGCCACCGAATTCCTAAATTTTATTTAGAAAAAGTCTTGTACTCAACCTACTTTTCTTGGGTCTATTGGCAAAGGAAATTCTTTTTTGATCTAATCAGGTCAAATATGAATCTTTCGGTCTCTGTTAGGCTTTTTTTTTTCAAACTCAAAACCATTCTGCTTTCAAATAGTTCAATTCCCAACTCAGTTTATTTTCTTTTTAAGATGTAAAAAGAATTTTTTTTTTTTTTTTACCAGATTATGAAATTGAGAACTAAGAATGCAATGGAGAAGGGCTGGGGAGGAATGGGCTCCAGGAATAATACAAGCGCTAAAGATAATAATACAGCTGTTTAACATGTGATGGATATTTACTTTATTTCAGGCATTATTGTACCCTGTATAATTGCTTTACATACATTATTTTATTTATTCTTACAACATCATTTTAAAGTAGGTATGTTTATTGTTATCCCCAATTTAAAAATAAGGAAATTTAGGCATAGAGAAGTTGAATATTTTGCCCAAAGTCACACAGTTTATATGTGGCAGAAATAGGAGTTTGACCATGATATTCTGGCCTCAGAGCCCATTTTAACCACTGTGCTGAAGTGGGAATAAACAGAAACAGAAAAAGTGTAACATGTACCATGTTT
>NW_011919675.1:0-1516 GCF_000151845.1 Pteropus vampyrus
GTCTCTCCCCTCCCCTCCTTTCTCGTCTCTCTCTCTCAGTCTCTCTAGTCTCTCTCTCTCCACCCGCCCCCCATCCCCTTGAACTGGGTTCGAGCTGCCGGCTTGACAGTGAGGCCCGGGAGCTAAGGAACAGTCTTCACTATGGTACATTTCTGGCCCCTGGGGTGACAGCTAGCGGCCACCTAACAGCCTTGGAGGCCAGACTGGGGCACAGAGGGAGCTCTGCCTGGCCAGGTGGCACGGTGTGGCTTAGAGCTGGGCGTGTGCCCGCCTGTCACTCCTATGGGGAGACGGGCCATATTCTGTGGCGGTCTGTGCTCCTCCAGTGGGAAGGGGTGGGGGCATCGCGCCTGCATAACCGGGGTGTAGTTTGGGTGTCGGAACGTGCCTATCACTTTGCCGTCATAGGCTAGTGACCTGTGAGCCATATCCACATCAAATTTTATATAAAACAGACCATTTTCCTTCCCAGCATCTGAGAAATATTTATAAACATTGACTACACGTTGGGCCACACAGAAAACCTCAATAAATGCCAAAAAGCAGACCGTGTACTGAGGTTCTAAGATCTCAGTGCGGTAAGTGTACAAGTTAATAACCAGAGTTTAATTTTTTAAATGCTCCGTGTAAATCCTTTTTTTGATTTAAAAAAAAAAAAAACTAACCACTTGAAACTTTAAAAGCACTCTGCTACATAAATGTGTCTCAGAGGGAAGGGCAGTGACAGAGACAGGGATGAGGAGAGGCCGCCCAGCAAAGCCTCGGGGGCAGAGTCACAGCCCGGTGTCATCAGGAAGCCGGATGGAGCAGGTGAGTCTCCGGCAGAAGAAGTTAGAAGCAGAAATTCGAGGCGAAGATCGTTTCGAAAGACGCACGCCCGAGGATTAAAACAAAACTAAATGAGGGTCGAGAGAAGAGATATCGATCTTCATAAATAAAATTAAGGGGGCTCGTCACCCTGCGGGCCTCCGCGGGGGGCGGGGACACGGGATGGGGCGGGGCTTCTCTCCCAGATGTCGCTGCTGGCCCCTAGGAGGCTGTCCCCACACCCATCTGCGGGCCGGCTGGGCTCCTGGGAGGGTGAGTGTAAATTAGACCCTGTTACCGGGCCCCACGGGAGTTGCCAAGGGCACTGGCGCTTGAGGACCCCACTGTGAGACGTCCCTGGAACCAATGTGTCCCTTTTCCAAGTCGGCCCTCCATCTAATTTAACTGCCGGGTCATCTGGGAGGACTTGGGCTGGGTCGTTTTCTCTTCGTGGACCGTGGTGTCCTGACCCCAGCCTCCTCGTGGCCCAACACGCGAGGTTCCGGAGGCCCTGGCGGCAGCGCCCCCGCGGACTGCTTTGGGAACTGCAGATTCGCGAGCCAAACCGACGTCGTCCATGTTAGCCGCACGGGCGGGGGTGGTTCGCGCACAGCCAGTGACCGGGGAGGGACATTCATGACGAAGTCTCAGTCTGCCAGGCCAGGCCAGGCCGCGAGTGCCTTAGACTGGCGAAGTCACAGCTCGGGGA
>NW_011919676.1:0-2073 GCF_000151845.1 Pteropus vampyrus
TTAAAAAAAAGTTTTAGGATATGAATGATGATAATGATTGCATAACATTGGGGAATGAATGATGATAATGATTGCATAACATTGGAATGATTGCATCACACGATGGCATCGCCATAGATTAGATGACAAATTTTATGTTATGTTATTTTACCACAACAAGAAAGATCTCCTGTTAGGAATGAGGGACATGTTGCTCCAGATGTTGGGTGTACCACTTAGCCCTCAGCATCAGACCCCCATAGATCTGCCTCAGATGCAGAGAGCCACCTAACCACGGTCTTGCCTCCTTTTGAGGAAGCCCACATCCAATGACATTCGGCCCCTTGTCTCCAATTCCAGCTAACTCTAAAGGATCATCCTAGATCCAGAGTTGTCTGGTGACTTTAGGAAGCCTTCGATGGGTTTCAATTTGAACTGACTTTTTCCACTGCTCTTCATTGCTACAAAGAGTTTGCCAAACCTCAGAGTCTGAGAGAATAGTGCCTTCAAGACTCTCTTCACTTCAGCCACCAGCCACAATCTCAGAAGATCCCATGGTGAGACACACTTTAGACAAGTTAGCTACAAATTCAGGAACTCCCTCACATACAATAACTTTATAGAATGACTCAAACTGAGGGAAATTCTTCAGGTTCAATAACTTATCACTATGAGTCACAGATTGGGACAGTTTATACTTATAATGATAGTTTTTTTATAGCAAAAGAATACATATTAGAACTAGCCAAAAGAAGTACACATAGGGCAAGATCTAGAAGGTCTCATATGTCAATCTTCTGGTCCTCTCCCTGTGAGTCTAGATCGATTACTGCCTCCTGGCCACACTGTGAGACAGCACTCAGAGTATTTCCCAGCAGGTAGCTCACCTGAGCTTCGGTGTCCAGAGATTTATTGAGGCTTCATTACACAGGTGTGATTAATTAAATGATTGCCCATTTGGTTGAACTCAGGTTCCAACATCTCTCCCCAAATGTTGGTCTGGTATCACTTTTTAAAAGGATCCAACACTTTTTTATATGTTTGGTCTTTTTAGCATGGCCAGTCCCCACTTTGAGTCATCTCATGAGCACGCACTATCAGATATGGTCCATGGGTCCCATCATGAACAACCAGTCACTCTTATCACTAAATTTCAAGAGCTTGAAGGTTACCTTCTAGGAGCTGGGACAAAGGCCATGTCTCTCCTTAGGTGACGCCAAGTTCTTTACCTGGCCTTTATCTGCCCTTCCACAGGTACTAAGTCCAGGAGCATTGCTTAGTAAACATCCTGCATGCCAATCACTGTCTCCTTTGCAAGGAGTAATAAAATTATTTTGAGAAAATTTTAAAGACAGTTTCAAGATAGTTTTTGAATTGTTGGCAATGTTCTATAGATTATAAACACAATGCTGAGCTCAGTGATAGGAAAATTCGAGGAGAGGAGATGAAGTATAGAAATTTGGGAACAGTCTCAAGATCCTCAAAGAAAATCTTAATGAACCTAGAAATCCAGACTGAGAATATAGAAAGGAAGTGCAGAGATTGATCTAATAATAAGGTAAGATAAAATCAATGTGATAATTATACTTCTAAATGTTTATTCTAAAATATTAAACCCAGGTGTGTAAATAAATATGACTTAAAAAAATTTGGCCTCTGTCAACCTCTTCAAATTTCTGGAGGTCCTATGGTCCAAACATAAGCACCTGATTTTGGTTACGAGTTTAATCAGGGTCCCCTGATTCTTCTGTTTATTAGGTTTTGGAGGCATTGAGCGTGGGGACAATCAGTGTTTAACAGTAAGGATATTCCTGTCCTTCTGGAAAGAGCAGGTTCTTAAAGAACTGAGCAGTATTCCAAAACTTTTCCATTACGATAAAGAGATACACAGATGGGCGACAGCAAATAGTAGAAAGACCTTTCTCGGCATGCTGGCAGACACATTACTTATCTCTGTCCTTGTTTCCACTGTCAATATCCACTGGCATGTAGCTGCTCGGATTCTCAGAAATTGAAATTTAATCTTTTCTAGGTCTCTAGCTCCCCCAACCACATAGAATCTTGTCATTGTACTTTCGTTTTCCTTCTCCCCAT
>NW_011919677.1:0-1097 GCF_000151845.1 Pteropus vampyrus
CCCCCATGTCCTGTCACGGACCACATCCTGGGCATCCAGCCATTCACGTCCTGCGAGCCCTCTCCCTGTCTGTCTCTGCTCTAGGCCCAGGCCCCTCCGCACCCCCACCCTGTCCCTCCATTCACGCTGCCCTGCGCCGTCGTCACCCCGTTGGTGCCGTCAGAGCGGGCTGATCCTGTCTCTTTGCCCCTACAGTGCTTTGGGTGTTCACCTCTCAAATCCAATTTTGTGTATTTGGACTTTATGCTTAGAATCAGAGTGATGATTTGGGGACGCACAGACGCCCCCGCCCCTCGTCTGCTGTGCTCCCGTTTTGCAGGGATGCTCCCAGCCTGCTCCCTCCCTCCGTGCGTGTGACACGACGCCCCCGGTTACTTCCGCTTTTTCCAAGTTTAAATGCACGTGCCTCAGAACGTAGTGCGGGCCGCTGACACCTCGTGCACAGGAGTCTCACAGATTCTTTTTTGGAGCTCCTGAAGGGACAGGGTCTCCACCCAGGGACAGACGACTGGGTCTCATGCAGGACGGCGGCGATGAAGTCCCTGTGGATGTCAGGTGGGGAGTCACGTAGCTCCCTCGGCCGCAGTGGGCAGTGAGGTGCAGAGTGGGCAGGACGCCCACCTGCTGGGCGGCATGCCACCGTCTCGCTCCTGCAGCACCGTTGTCCCCTGCTTGTGACGCACGGGAAGAGCGGTGGCACTGCGCACACAGGAGGGACAGGTCTCCGTCACAGCCCGTGTGGCCATGTGACTGTCGGAGCTTTCCACCACCAACGCGAGCTTGTGGACGGGGACCAGGGAGCTGTTGTCCACAGGTAGGGACTCCTGGCCTACACTAGGACACACCCCGGCCGTCTGTCTGCCGGTCGCACTGACGTCTCGGGGGCACCCGCAGCCTCAGATCTGAGATCCTGCATGCCTCCTGGACGCCACGCTGCCTCTCAGGATGCGGCCGAGCAGAGTGGCATGTCCTTGGCACACGGAAGGCTGAGCTTCTTTGGACGCGTGGCTTGCCCTGCACGCCAGTTAGTGGACTGTGAGCTCATCGCTTTCTTTGTATGAAAACCAAGTTTCCCGCTCTTCTCTTCGTTTAGAATG
>NW_011919678.1:0-3242 GCF_000151845.1 Pteropus vampyrus
TTTTTCTCTCATTTCCATCTCTCTGCTTTTCCATAAATCTTCGTCATCTTCCTAACTTCCTCACCGTTATCTTTCACCCAAGTTTTTTTTATTTCGGCCATTGTTTTTTTATATGAGTTTTTGTTCTTTTCTAGAATGCTTTTTTTTTAAGAGCATTTTGTTCTGTGTCACACATGCGCTCTTTTCTCTTATACATGAGTGTACATGACTGACGGTTTGCTTTTTAAGTCTTCCTGCACACTCTCTACTGCCTCCAAGTGTGTGTTATGGTCTCCATCTTCCATATCAGAAGGTTTCTTCACAAGTTTTTGGTTATCTGTTCCTATTTAAGGGGTGAGACATTAAAAAAACTACTTGGAAGCTTTAAACCCTGGCAGGGGTTATTAATTATAAAGGTCCTAGGCCAGTGATCCAGCTGGGCCTCCTGCCTGGGGACCCCCGAGGTCACTATTTTTAGGCCTTTTCTCTTGGGCTACTTCCTCTTCCACTCTCCTGCCTGGAGGAGAACCAGATGGGAGTGCTCCGGCTTGCCCTCCGGGTCTGTACAGCAGTGTGCTCCCTCTCCTCCGCTCAACCGCGCCTGGTGTTTCTCAGATACTTCTTCAGTGCTCTAAACAGTTACAGAAAACCCCTGCCCCTTGGTTAACTGCAGGAAGTACTGAGTTACTGCGTCAGTTGTCATTAGGCCCGTCTGAAGGCAAGTGACTGGACAACTACCAGCTCTGGCTGCAGCCACAGAACCACCAAGTAGGTGTGAAACTAACTTGCTGAAGAGAAAGAGAAACAATTTTAAAACTTGAAACTGAAAAAAGTGTTTTTTTTTTAAAATGACACACTAGCTGCATTTGTTTCTGTCGTATGGGAAACTAGTCTCTTCCAGGAATGGCATTTCAGCCTGGAGGCCTCACTGGAGGAGAAGCACCCGCAGCCTGGGCGGGTGTGCGGCATGGTAAACCGCATGTCCAGCGGTGGCCTCCAACACGCCGCTCTTCTGCCGCCCGAGCCTTCCACGCCGGCGTTCCCCCGGACTGCGCCCTCGGATACGCCCGCGCCACATGAGCAGACCTCATCCAGGACGGCCCACGAATACCGCCAGTTCTACAAGTCTAGCAATCAAAATGTGTTTGCCACTCCAGCACTCCCCGCAGCTACCAGCTCCGGCCTTCGGTCGTCACCCCAGCGAGAAATCTCGGTTCCTTGTTCCCGTTAACACCACTGACGGGCACCCTCTGTCTTCTGTCAACCTAACACCCCTCTCCACTCTCTTGGCCATTGTCTCGGCCCTCATGCCCTAAGGCTGTACCCAGCTCAGTCTCCACCTGCCTGTACCCTGGGTCCGTCCCCATTCTCCCTCGAGCTACTTCTCTGAAACACAGATCTATCACGCCCCCCACCCCCCAAACCGAGACTAAGCCTCGCCAAGGGGATAAAAGCTGAAATGCCCTAGCACAGCAGTCAAGGCCCTTCCCAGGCAGAACCTCTCTGCAGCCTCAGCTTTCGCCCCAGTCCTCAAACCCCATCCCACAAGCAATGCAGGGACTCGATGCCCCTCAACGTCCATTCGCTTCCATGTCTCCCCATATCTTGCTGCCCCTTCCTGGAATGTTCTCCCAACCTTCACTCTTCCTGCGAGGCCCGATTCCCAAAGTTGTCTCCATCATGGAAAACTCCTCAATACCAAGAGATAAGCTTGGCTGCCCCTCTTTCTTCGCACTCCCTAAACACCTACGTGACAGCAACGACCACGCTGTGTCACGGCCAGGTAACCACACCAGCAGCAGCAGCACCGACCTGGCGTCTCGCAGATGATTAGAAGCTCCTGATCACCGGGGCGCACGCCGAGTAGCCCAGAACGCACCACTGGCCTGAAAACATCTGCCCAGAGTCCTATACGCTAATTTGCAAGAAAATAAACACCCCTGCAGTTCCGCGCAGAGACTGTAAGTTCACCGAATTGCTATTTCTCATAACAACTTCGTGATGTCCCCGTTTTCTCTCAGTTTTCACCCAGGCACCAGCCCTGACTCACATTCCCAACACCAGATGTTCAGAGATGGGCTAAACTGTGTCTGGTTTGGGGGCAGGCAAGGACCAGCTGAGCTGCTTCCCAGCCACCTTCAGCCTACACCCACACTTCCGGGGACGATGCCCATGGAAAAGCACTTGTACCGCTCTGCGGTCTAGTCACATTCTCATTCACCCCGGGGTCTGCTGAGTGAGTCTCTCCGGCGTGCAATTATAAAATAAATAATGCAATAATCACCGACACACTGTGACTTGTTGTGCTCCGTGCCAGACACAACCTCAGCTCCACCAACGGTCTGTCAGTGATGTCTTGGTGTCCGGGAGTCCAGCTACAAGATTTAAGACCTACTGTTAGGACGAATACATGGCTTCCCTTCGCCCGAGAGGCAGACCTGAGCAAAGGGGCATTTGAGTGACACTCTGCCACGAACCCTTGTGTCCGCCGGGGCCGCGGTGACTGGTCTGTGGTCAGCGGGACGGGGAAGCCAAGTCCGGGCGACAGGGAAACGCGCACAGCCCGTGGGCCGGGCGCCGCGGTGCGGGGCCCCCTCCGCGAGGCGCGGGGCGGAGGGGCCCGTGCCGGGCGCGTCCGCCCCGCGGTCCCCAGGCAGCAGCACCGGTGGGCGCTGCGGCGCCTCCGTCGCTCGGAACAAGGACCGACTCTCCTTCCAGACTCCCGAGCGGCCGAAGAAGGAAACCGGTGGCGCGCCGGGACCCTCTGCCGGCCGCCGGCCCGCAGCAGCGCCGGGCGACAGCAGGGCGGGGCCCGGCCACCGCGGCGGCTCCCCGATCCCCGCCAGGGCCGCGGCTCAGAGAGGGTGCGAACCGGGCAAGGTCACACAGCGGCCGGAGCGGGCGCTCGGCCCCGGGCCGCGCCGGACCCGCCGGGCGAGCCGAGGGAGCGGGGACCCGCCCGGCCCGCCGGGACCCCAGCGCCGCGCCGCGCGCCCCGCACCTCGCACGCCCCTCACCTCACCTCGCGCCACCGCCGCCTCGCGACCCGCGGACCCTGCCGAGGCCGCCCCTCCGCCGGCCCCGCCCCCGCCCGGCTCCGGAGCCCCGCCTTCCCCCCTCTTCTCGCGAGAAGCCGCGGCCCCCGGAGGGGCCACGGAGACCGAGGGGCGCCCGCCCTCGACGCGCCTGCGCCCTCCGAGCGCCCGCGCGACTCGGCCAGCCAGCGCCATGTGGCGCCATATTACGACCCGGACGGCCCCTGA
>NW_011919679.1:0-2716 GCF_000151845.1 Pteropus vampyrus
TGAAAGGTTTGGGAGGGGGAGCATGAAACTTCTGTTTATCATCCAGTTCAGTGATAACTCTCAGAGGAAATGAAACAGTTCAGAATGGACGGGGAGAGGTAATTGTGCACGACAAGCTGAATATTTAACAGGATAGTCATTGCTAAACTTCTTGGTGCAGAGCCTGTTCCTAAGAGAATTCACTACAGGCACCATCTCAAAGGGTTAAAAGGGGTCATCCATCTGTCATCTGCCCTGAAGGGACCGATTCTGACGGAGATGGAGCAGCATAGTCACCCCGGCCGAAAGTCCAGAACAAAGGTGATTATGGGACTGGGAAAGCCACTAGGATTTAGCTAAAAATCAGAGTCTTATAATAAAACTGTTTTATGGCAGAGCAGTATGCCTGTCACGAACAGCCGGCCAACGAAAGCTTTCTCTAGAAAGCACAACTCTTTATCACTTTATCTTCTCTATTGTCTCAGAGAAGCGTTGCCCGGTGTGTCCTGTCACCGACCCTATTCACCGTCTTAGACAGGTGACTTGTTCTGTAGTTGAAGGCGACACTTTCTATTCTTCCTTCTGAGGTCCTCAGATGCTATCAGATACTTTAAAACACAGAAGAACCGTCAGCCACAATTACTGTGTCAGACGCCAAAGAATGACAGAAACATGCTGTTTTTTTTAGTGTGATAATGTACCCTTTGGTCCCTTTGTCACCTGCAACCTGAACGCTAACATTTCTCTTGTTCAAAGAAGTTTTATGCACCAGAGAGTTCTCGGAGGGCTAGGGCTGCCAGCCAGGTTTAAATGCCTGATTTGCCTTTCGATGCCTTTTCTTTCTCGTGCCTGAGAAACGACACATGGTAACGGCTACGTGTCTCTTATAAATATGATTGGTACAAAGTACGGATCTACTGCTGATTACTTCCATGTGATTTCCTGGTTCGATTGTGAGTCTCGATGCCGCACGCACTTGAACCATCTTTCGCCTTTGCTTCTGTGTCTTTATACGCCCCCTCGTTTTTTTTTCTATGCGGGTGATCATCGCCTTAATGCACATGGCAAATAAAAGACTCACGGAAAAATCATTGCGCGTCTCCCCCCTAAACTGTGCTGGCTGAGGTCTGCGATTAAACAGCAGGAAGAAACCGTAAGGCAAGTCGGGAGATGTATAATTACCCAGCCATGCACACGGCGGGGTAGCCAGAGTGATGTCGCGTGAAAAAAATCTAACGTGTTACTTATGTTTCATTGTGTCAGTCGGCTGTATTGTGGTGCATTAACTGTTTCTATATTCGAATCATATAAAATATGAGAGAGCAGGAATGTAACAAAACTAAAGTATAAAGAACGCTTGGCAATAAAAGCAAATAGACTCCTTAAATGAATTTCTATCTTACGCTGATAATATTTGCAAAAAGTGGAATGTACTAGAATTGTTTGCTGTCCACTGGGTATATAACAATATCTGAATTATCCCATCATCAGAATCCAGTGCAATTGCATTTTCAATCATATCTTTTATGCGTGTTTTCATCTTGGAAAGGCATAAACTAACCCAGAGGCAACCGTAATCCAATTAAGGCAATAATTGCACACTTAAAATCTCAGTGTGGGAAAGAAGGAAAATGTTCTCATGACTTGCTTTAAAATTGAAAAAGTATGCGCATAACTTCCTAATCTTCTCATGCCGTAAAGATTTAATCTAATGTCCTCTGGAAAGAATAATGCCACTTTCTTTGAGAGAAGCGGAGGAGAAGGGTGAGAGAGCCGAGCCAGCTCTGCCGGGGGTTCGCACGGCGACACAGGGGCCGCAGGCACACCTACCTGCAAAGCCGTCGGAGGTGTGCATCGCACTGAGCACTTGAGAATTCCTGGGGCCTTTGAAACCTGGTCCTCACTCCTCTGTAGGTTGGTTGGTTGTAATTTCCCGTAAGGGAGGGGGCGGGGAAGGCAGAGGACCTCTGCCTGCGTCTGATGGAAAACAAAACAACTGTAGTTCATTCATCGCTGAACTTACAGGTGCATAATGGTATAGAATTTGCGGAGTGATACTGAAAAATGTTTGCATATCTCAGACATCGAACTGGCCAGAGCCAAACGGGGAGAAACCACTTTAAGAAACTCTAATAACTGGAAACCTGTTTTGACAGATTAGGTTGAGGCGGACTCATCAGTACAAATAACTTTTCCTTTAGAGTTTACATATGGACTTTTTTCACGCATTATTACATCATTCTATTTATTAAAGTGTGCCGTTTATGTTTACTTTTTCAAAAACTCCTTTTGTGTCTAAAACAAGGTATACCTGTAAACTCCCTTGCCGGAATGCCAGATGACCTTGAGAAAACCTTTTTAAAAAACAAACAAACAAACAAACAAACAGAGATAAAGTCTTAAAGTTGAATATGTTTTCGAGTCTTGCACAAAAACTAGAGTAGGGTCTACATGATATTAAGATATCAAATTGTAAAAATAGCGCAATCCCCAGACCGCAGCTAAGAAAACGTTGTAGATCTAATTTTATCTTATTTCACTAACTAGGAACAGATACTTTTTTCCTGGTCGCTGCTGATATGCTTGGGGGACCTTACCCACCTCCTTCCGGGAACACTTGACGTCGCTTCGGGAGCATGAGCACGAGCTGTCACCGGTGCTCTGCCCGTCATTTTGGCCGGCGTCTGCTCCCTCTGTGGGTTGCCCTTTCTTCCATAGCTTTAGCAGACTGTGCAGA
>NW_011919680.1:0-2839 GCF_000151845.1 Pteropus vampyrus
TCCTACTCCCCCCTCCTTGTCCCCAAAGCGCAAGGCTGTGAGCAGGGACCACCCAGGGTATTTGCTGAGCCCAATGCTCTTTTGCTTCTCAGGCCGATCCTGGTCCCCCTGGTGAGCCAGGCCCTCGGGGGCCAAGAGGAGCCCCAGGACCAAAGGTATGTCAGTCACTGGTCCCTCAGCCCTCAGAGGGTAGTTCCTGGGCCAGCCAGGCCAACGGCACCTCAAACCATAGGGCTCTGCCCATGGGAAAGCACCGGGGGTCCACGTGTGGGGAGGAGGGGTGGGGACCCTGGGGACCGTGCCCAGCCTCAGCCATGACAGTAGTCCCCTCTATCACCCTTCCTCCTGCAGGGAGAGCCCGGCCCCCCTGGAGACCCCGGCCTCACGGTAGGTGTCAGCTAAGGGTGAAATCAGTGTCCTCCCTCCGACAATCAGAAAGCGAGGGCTGAGGGGGAGGTCAGAGGGGGAGGTCGGAGGGGGAGGTCAGAGGGGGAGGTCAGAGGGGGAGGTCAGACGCTGGGGCACAGGGTAAGGTCAGAGGGGGAGGTCAGAGGGGGAGGTCAGAGGGGGAGGTCAGACGCTGGGGCACAGGGTAAGGTCAGAGGCCAGGGGAGCAGGTCCGCAGACGGCCTCCGGGCTCCCTGCCTGGCCCGCTGACCCTCTGTGTTGCAGGAGTGTGATGTCATGACCTACGTGCGGGAGACGTGCGGGTGCTGCGGTGAGTCCCAGTCCCTGCACGGTCCCGGACGGGGGCGGCTGGGCCGGAACACTGTGTCCTGGGGTCTCTAATTTAAAGATCCAGGGGTTGGGTCGTTGTGTGGGTCCCGCTCTCCCCCTTTTGCCCTCCCCCCTTTCGTCCCCCACTTCCCACCTTGCACCTGGCTGGTGGCCCCTGGGGCCGAGGGCGTGCCGGGGGGACTGGGGACGGGGGCGTGCCCAGGGAACCGGGGCGTGCCCGGGGGCGTGTCCGGCAGGTCGGCACACGCAGCCATCAGCCCTCTGCCCTCCGCAGACTGCGAGAAGCGGTGTGGTGCCCTGGACGTGGTGTTCGTCATTGACAGCTCTGAGAGCATCGGCTACACCAACTTCACGCTGGAGAAGAACTTTGTCATCAACGTGGTCAACAGGCTGGGGGCCATCGCCAAGGACCCCAAGTCCGAGACGGGTCAGCTGCGCCTGCGGGGGTGGGGTGGGAGGCCAGCGGCGGGCGCCCCGAGGTCCAGTTCTGGGAGACGGGCGGCCAGAGGAACAGGACATTCGAAGGCGCACGTTAGCTTGGCCGAGGGTCCCGGGGCCCCGCCAGGGGTGGCGACGGGCATGGCGACGGGCATGGGGCCGGCCCCTCACCTCACGCCTGGCCGCTGCAGGGACCCGTGTGGGCGTCGTGCAGTACAGCCACGAGGGCACTTTCGAGGCCATACAGCTGGACGACGAGCGCATCGACTCGCTGTCCAGCTTCAAGGAGGCCGTGAAGAACCTCGAGTGGATCGCAGGCGGCACCTGGACGCCCTCGGCCCTCAAGTTCGCCTACAACCAGCTCATCAAGGAGAGCCGGCGCCAGAAGACCCGTGTGTTCGCGGTGGTCATCACGGACGGCCGCCACGACCCCCGGGACGACGACCTGAACCTGCGGGCGCTGTGCAACCACGACGTCACGGTGACCGCCATCGGCATCGGCGACATGTTCCACGAGAAGCACGAGAGCGAGAACCTCTACTCCATCGCCTGCGACAAGCCACAGCAGGTGCGGAACATGACGCTCTTCTCCGACCTGGTGGCCGAGAAGTTCATCGACGACATGGAGGACGTCCTGTGCCCGGGTGAGGACGGGGTGGGGACTGCACGGTGGACGGAAGGGGCTGGGTGCAGGGGCAGCAGAAAGTGACCCCGGCCTCCTTCTCTTTCTCCTAGACCCCCAGATCGTGTGCCCGGACCTTCCCTGTCAAACAGGTAACAGGGGGCGCCAGGAGCCCCCCGCAGTCAGCCGGGGCCCAGGGCCGGGGCCTCGCAGGGAGTGCGCTGGGGGGCCCCCCCAGCGAGAAACACTCAGACCCTGGGGCTTCGCAGCCACCTGGGCCGGGGCACCTGAGGGGGCCTGGGGGACCAGGGTCGCGCCTCCCGTGCTCTTCGGCCATCCCCACCCGCCTGGCACGTGTGCTCAGGCCTTGCAGTCCCCACCCCAAAGGACGCCCACGGCCGTTCTGGCCCCTGCAGGCGGAAGCCCTGGACCCAGTAAACGAATGGCTGGGGCAGAACTGTCTGTGAGGCAAAGGCGTGACCGCCCCCTGCGGCCCACACGCTCCCTTTGACCCCGAGCCGCTGTCCTGTCACACGCTGTCACCCGTCCATCTTCCTCTGGGAGGACTCCAGCGTGCGTCCAGGGGGCCGTGTCCCTGCCGGGCGTGGTCCGTTGTTGTGTGCGTGGCCGGAAGGCCGGGGTGCACAGAGGCTGTCCCCGAGGGGCCCCGCGGGGGCCCGGGAAGGGCAGGACGTCCTCACTCCCGGCCATCGTGCTGCCAGCTCTGCAGCTGCACAGTGACCGGTGGCACGGAGCCCACACAGACGGTCTGGGGGCGGTAGGAGCGAGCCCGTCCGCGAGCCTGGGTCTTGGAGCCATTGCTGGACCCTCCCGCTAGGACATGGGTGCTAGGGCGGTACAGTGGGGACCCCCCTGACTCTGGGAGGCAGGGCCACTGTCGAGGTGGTGGAGCCGGCCGTTGGTGGGTCAGCAGAGGACACAGGTGGGACCATGTGAAGCCAGGCCCCCTGGTACGCTGAGACCATGCACCCTGCTCTGGAGTCGCGATGCCCCTGGTGATGGTCCCAGGGTCCATGCGTG
>NW_011919681.1:0-18007 GCF_000151845.1 Pteropus vampyrus
TCCTAAATAAAAAAAAATATAACCCCCGATCCATAGAAAGCATCAAATAAAATATTTCCTAACACAAGCAACCGCGTCAATACTCTTAATGTTAGCCGTAACCGTAAACCTAGTATACTCAGGCCAATGGGCCATCACAAAACCACTCAGCCCAACAGCGTCAACCATCATAACATTAGCCATGGCTATAAAACTTGGACTATCCCCCTTCCATTTCTGAGTGCCGGAAGTCACTCAGGGCATCTCCCTACCATCAGGCCTTATCCTCCTGACCTGACAAAAACTAGCCCCAATATCCATTCTCTACCAAATCTCACCAACAATCAACCTGGACCTTCTTATAGTACTATCAATTTTATCTATCGCCATCGGAGGCTGAGGAGGCCTGAACCAAACCCAACTACGAAAAATTATAGCCTACTCATCCATCGCCCACATAGGATGAATAACAGCCATCTTAACATATAATCCAACAATAACATTACTAAACCTGACAATCTACATTTTACTGACAACCACAACATTCATGATGTTCATGCTAACCTCCACAACAACAACACTATCTCTATCCCACACATGAAACAAAATACCCCTACTCACCACAGCCATCCTACTCACTATACTGTCACTAGGAGGCCTACCCCCACTATCCGGATTCATGCCAAAATGAATGATCATTCAAGAATTAACAAAAAATGACAGCGTAATTATACCAACCACGATGGCCGTCATAGCACTGTTAAACCTATACTTTTACATACGCCTCACATACTCAACATCACTAACAATATTCCCATCAACAAACAATATGAAAATAAAATGACAATTCAATTACACCAAATCAACAACCCACCTGTCACCCCTAATCATCCTGTCCACCCTAATTCTACCACTATCCCCCATACTAGCACTACTAGAATAGGAGTTTAGGTTAAATACAGACCAAGAGCCTTCAAAGCCCTAAGTAAATGCAATACGTTTAACTCCTGACTATAAGGACTGCAAGACTATATCTTACATCAATTGAATGCAAATCAACTACTTTAATTAAGCTAAGCCCTTACTAGATTGGTGGGCTCCAACCCCACGAAAATTTAGTTAACAGCTAAATACCCTAATCAACTGGCTTCAATCTAACTTCTCCCGCCTCGAAACAAAAAAAAGGCGGGAGAAGCCCCGGCAGGATTAAAGCTGCTTCTTCGAATTTGCAATTCAACGTGTTACATAACACTACGAGGCTTGGTAAAAAGAGGACTTGCACCTCTGTCTTTAGATTTACAGTCTAATGCCTACTCAGCCATCTTACCTATGTTCATAAATCGTTGACTCTTTTCAACCAACCACAAAGATATTGGTACTTTGTATTTACTATTCGGCGCCTGAGCTGGCATAGTCGGAACGGCCCTCAGCCTACTAATCCGGGCAGAACTGGGCCAACCAGGAACTCTACTGGGCGACGACCAAATTTACAACGTAATCGTAACAGCCCACGCATTCGTAATAATCTTCTTTATGGTTATACCAATTATAATTGGAGGCTTCGGAAACTGGCTTGTGCCACTAATGATCGGAGCCCCGGATATGGCATTCCCCCGAATAAATAACATGAGCTTCTGACTTCTGCCTCCATCGTTCCTACTTTTGCTAGCCTCATCAACAGTAGAGGCCGGTGCTGGAACAGGGTGAACAGTATATCCACCTTTAGCCGGTAATCTAGCACATGCCGGAGCCTCAGTAGATCTGGCAATTTTCTCACTTCACTTGGCTGGTATCTCATCAATCCTGGGTGCCATTAATTTTATTACAACTATTATCAATATAAAACCCCCGGCTCTATCCCAGTATCAAACCCCATTGTTCGTTTGATCTGTCTTAATCACGGCCGTCTTACTCCTCCTATCTCTACCAGTGTTAGCCGCCGGAATTACGATACTGCTAACAGATCGTAACCTAAATACCACCTTTTTCGACCCTGCAGGAGGGGGAGACCCAATTCTATACCAACACCTATTCTGATTTTTCGGCCATCCGGAAGTATATATTCTCATCTTACCAGGCTTCGGAATAATCTCACATATTGTTACCTACTATTCTGGCAAAAAAGAGCCATTCGGATATATAGGTATGGTATGAGCCATAATATCAATTGGATTCCTCGGCTTTATCGTATGAGCCCACCACATATTTACAGTGGGTATGGACGTCGACACACGAGCATACTTTACCTCCGCGACCATAATTATCGCTATTCCTACAGGAGTAAAGGTGTTTAGCTGGCTAGCTACTCTGCACGGAGGTAATATTAAATGATCTCCAGCAAATGTTATGAGCACTCGGCTTCATCTTTCTATTCACAGTAGGAGGCCTAACTGGCATTGTCCTAGCCAACTCCTCACTCGACATTGTACTTCACGACACATACTATGTCGTAGCACATTTCCATTATGTCTTATCCATAGGGGCTGTATTCGCCATCATGGGCGGATTTGTCCACTGATTCCCATTATTTTCAGGATACACTCTAAACGAGACCTGAGCAAAAATTCACTTCCTGATTATATTTGTAGGTGTAAATATAACCTTCTTTCCCCAACACTTCCTAGGTCTATCAGGTATACCACGACGCTACTCAGACTACCCAGACGCGTATACCACTTGAAACACAGTATCTTCCATAGGCTCATTTATTTCACTAACTGCAGTGATCCTCATGGTATTCATGATCTGAGAAGCCTTTGCCTCAAAACGAGAAGTATCAACCGTAGAATTAACTACTACAAACCTAGAATGACTACACGGATGTCCCCCACCATATCACACGTTTGAAGAACCTACATACGTTAATCCTAAATAAGAAAGGAAGGATTCGAACCCCCAAAAATTGGTTTCAAGCCAACCTCATAACCACTATGTCTTTCTCCACTGGAGAGATATTAGTAAAATTTACATAACTTTGTCAAAGTTAAGTTATAGGTTAAACCCCTATATATCTCTATGGCATACCCTTTTCAACTAGGTTTCCAAGATGCAACCTCCCCTATCATAGAAGAACTCCTACACTTCCACGACCACGCACTAATAATCGTCTTCCTAATCAGCTCTCTTGTACTGTACCTGATTTCAGTAATGCTAACGACTACCTTAACCCATACAAGCACCATAGATGCGCAAGAAGTAGAAACCATCTGGACTATTCTCCCAGCTATTATTCTAATTATAATTGCACTCCCCTCCCTTCGAATTCTCTATATAATAGACGAAATCAACAACCCCTACTTAACTGTAAAAACCATGGGCCACCAGTGATACTGAAGCTATGAATATACAGACTATGAAGACTTAACCTTCGACTCCTACATGGTCCCAACGCAAGACTTAAAACCAGGAGAACTACGACTTCTAGAAGTTGACAACCGAGTAGTTCTACCCATGGAACTAACCATTCGAATGCTGATCTCATCTGAGGACGTATTACACTCATGAGCCGTCCCATCCCTAGGCCTGAAAACAGACGCAATCCCAGGACGCCTAAACCAAACAACTCTGCTATCTACGCGGCCAGGTCTATATTACGGTCAATGCTCCGAGATCTGCGGATCAAATCACAGCTTCATGCCAATTGTCCTTGAATTAGTCCCCCTAAAATATTTCGAAAAATGATCCTCGTCCATACTATAAAATCATTAAGAAGCTTATTTTAAAGCGTTAACCTTTTAAGTTAAAGACTGGAAGTACTAATCTCCCCTTAATGAAATGCCACAACTCGACACATCCACATGATTTATTACCATTCTGTCCATAATCCTAACATTATACATTATTATACAACTAAAAATCTCAAAACATCTATATCACCAAAACCCAGAACCCACCATTGCAGAATCAACAAAACACTCAACCCCATGAGAAGACAAATGAACGAAAATTTATTCTCCTCTTTCATTACCCCTACAATAATGGGCCTTCCCATTGTTACACTAATCATTATGTTCCCAAGCATGTTATTCCCATCAACTAACCGACTAATCAACAACCGCCTAGTTGCAATTCAACAATGAATTATCCACCTAACATCAAAACAAATAATAGCAATCCACAACCAGACAGGACAAAAATGGTCACTAATACTTATGTCACTCATCCTATTTATCGGATCAACAAACCTGCTAGGCTTACTACCACATTCCTTCACACCAACAACTCAACTATCAATAAACCTAGGAATGGCAATTCCCCTGTGAGCGGGAACAGTGGCCCTAGGATTTCGCCACAAAACAAAAGCATCCCTAGCCCACTTCCTCCCCCAAGGAACTCCCATCCCCTTAATCCCCATGCTTATCATTATCGAAACCATCAGCCTATTTATTCAACCAATAGCCCTGGCAGTACGATTAACCGCAAACATTACAGCCGGACATCTACTAATTCACCTCATCGGAGGGGCTACCCTAGCCCTAATAAGTATTAGCACAATAACGGCTCTCATCACATTCGTTATCTTAATCCTATTAACAATTCTTGAATTCGCAGTAGCCCTAATTCAAGCCTACGTATTTACACTGCTAGTAAGTCTATATTTACATGATAACACCTAATGACCCACCAAACACACGCGTACCACATAGTAAACCCAAGCCCATGACCCCTAACAGGAGCCCTATCGGCCCTACTACTGACATCCGGACTAGCGATATGATTCCACTTCAACACGCCCTCTATCCTATTATTAGGTCTATTAACTAATCTATTAACCATATATCAATGATGACGAGATATCGTACGAGAGAGTACTTTCCAAGGACATCACACGCCTATCGTCCAGAAAGGCCTACGCTACGGAATAATCTTGTTCATCGTTTCTGAAGTATTCTTTTTTATTGGGTTTTTCTGAGCCTTTTACCACTCCAGCCTGGCCCCTACCCCAGAACTAGGGGGATGTTGACCACCCACAGGCATTCACCCCCTAAATCCGCTAGAAGTCCCACTTCTAAATACATCAGTCCTTCTAGCCTCAGGCGTATCAATCACCTGAGCGCATCACAGCCTAATAGAAGGCAACCGCAAGCCCATACTACATGCCTTACTCACTACAATCCTCCTAGGCGGCTATTTCACTCTACTTCAAGCCTCGGAATACTACGAAGCACCGTTCACAATCGCGGATGGAGTATATGGATCAACATTCTTCGTAGCTACCGGATTCCACGGCCTCCATGTAATTATTGGATCAACATTTCTATTCGTCTGCTTCGTACGACAATTAAAATTCCACTTCACCTCAAAACACCATTTCGGATTCGAGGCCGCTGCTTGATACTGACATTTCGTAGACGTTGTATGACTATTCCTGTACGTCTCCATCTATTGATGAGGTTCCTACCCTTTTAGTATAAATAGTACAATTGACTTCCAATCAATTAGCTTCGGTACAATCCGAAAAAGAGTAATTAACCTAATAGTAACACTCCTCACCAACACTCTACTGGCATCACTACTAGTGCTAATCGCATTCTGAATACCACAAATAAACACGTACGCCGAAAAATCAAGCCCATACGAATGCGGCTTCGACCCAATAGGATCCGCCCGCCTCCCTTCTCAATAAAATTCTTCCTAGTAGCAATTACATTCCTTCTATTCGATCTAGAAATTGCCCTACTCTTGCCACTCCCATGAGCCATCCAAACAAACAACCTAACAATTATACTCACCATGTCACTTACTTTAATCTCCTTACTAGCCATCAGTCTTGCCTACGAATGATTCAATAAAGGACTAGAATGGGCCGAATAACTGATAATTAGTTTAATAAAAACAAATGATTTCGACTCATTAGATTATGTTTACAATCATAATTATCAAATGGCCCTAACATATATAAATATGGCACTAGCATTTACAGTATCACTACTAGGCCTACTAATATATCGATCCCACCTAATATCCTCACTCCTATGCTTAGAAGGCATAATATTATCCCTATTTGTAACTATATCCTTAACAATTCTTAACTCCAACTTGGTACTAGCCAGCATAATTCCTATTATCCTATTAGTTTTTGCAGCCTGCGAGGCTGCCCTTGGACTGTCCCTATTAGTAATGGTCTCAAACACATATGGCGTAGACTACGTACAAAACCTGAACCTCCTACAATGCTAAAAATTATTATACCAACAATTATACTAATCCCTCTAACCTGACTATCAAAAAACAACATAATCTGAATTAATACTACAGCTCACAGTCTAATTATTACTCTACTTAGCCTTCCGCTACTAAACCAATTCAACGACAACAGCCTAAACCTATCCCTCATATACTTCTCTGACTCCCTATCGACCCCGCTACTGATACTAACCATATGACTACTTCCACTAATAATTATCGCAAGCCAATTCCACCTGACTAAAGAAACCTACACACGAAAAAAACTATATATTACAATGTTAATCTCGCTACAAATTTTCTCATCATAACATTCACAGCCACAGAACTGATCCTCTTCTACATCCTATTCGAAGCAACCCTAGTACCAACACTGATCATTATCACACGATGAGGAGCCCAAACAGAACGACTAAACGCAGGACTGTACTTCCTATTCTACACATTAGTAGGGTCACTCCCCCTGCTGGTTGCATTAATTTATATGCAAAACATCACAGGATCCCTAAACATTTTACTCACCCAATACTGATCAGAACCACTAACAAACTCCTGAGGTAATTCCTTTCTATGACTAGCATGCATAATAGCTTTTATAGTGAAAATACCCCTGTACGGCCTGCACCTATGACTACCAAAAGCACACGTAGAGGCCCCAATCGCCGGCTCTATGGTCCTTGCAGCCGTATTACTAAAATTAGGAGGCTACGGTATATTACGAATTACTACCGTACTAAACCCAACAACTAGCTTCATAGCCTACCCGTTCCTAATACTATCCCTCTGAGGCATGATTATAACAAGCTCAATTTGTTTGCGCCAAACAGACCTAAAATCATTAATCGCATACTCATCCGTAAGCCACATAGCACTAGTAATCGTAGCCGTCCTAATTCAGACCCCTTGAAGCTACATAGGAGCAACAGCCCTTATGATTGCACACGGACTGACCTCATCTATACTATTCTGCCTAGCCAACTCAAACTACGAGCGAATCCACAGCCGAACAATAATCCTGGCTCGCGGACTTCAAACCGTTCTCCCACTTATAGCCGCTTGATGACTACTAGCCAGCCTAACGAACCTAGCTCTACCACCCTCAATTAACCTAATCGGAGAATTATTCGTAGTTATATCAACATTTTCATGATCCTCAATATCCATCATCCTAATAGGAATCAACATTGTTATCACCGCCCTCTACTCCCTGTACATACTAATTATAACACAACGAGGCAAACAGACCTATCACATCAATAACATCCCACCATCTTACACCCGAGAAACACCCTCATAGCCATGCATCTCCTACCCCTACTCCTACTATCAATCAACCCTAAGATCATTTTGGGAACCCTATACTGCAGATATAGTTTAAATAAAACGCTAGATTGTGAATCTAGACATAGAGACTAACAACTCTTATCTACCGAAAAAGTATGCAAGAACTGCTAACTCATGCCACCATGTATAAAAACATGGCTTTTTCTACTTTTAAAGGATAGTAGTTATCCATTGGTCTTAGGAACCAAAAAATTGGTGCAACTCCAAATAAAAGTAATAAACTTATTCACTTCCTCTATACTACTATCCATACTAATTCTAACGGCACCAATCGTATTATCAAATTCCAACTTCTACTCCAACAAATTATATCCAAATTACGTAAAACTATAGTCTCATACTCATTCATAATGAGCCTAATCCCAATGATAATTTTATCCAATCAGGTCAAGAAACAATAGTATCAACTGACACTGAATAACCATCCAAACTATAAAACTAAGCTTAGTTTCAAACTAGACTATTTCTCAATAATCTTCATGCCTGTAGCACTATTCGTCACATGATCTATCATAGAATTCTCAATATGATACATACACTCAGACCCCTACATCAACCGATTCTTCAAGTACCTGCTAATGTTTCTAATTACAATAATAATCCTAGTGACAGCCAACAATTTATTTCAACTCTTTATCGGCTGAGAGGGAGTAGGAATCATGTCATTCCTACTCATCGGCTGATGATATGGACGAACCGATGCTAATACAGCGGCGCTACAAGCAATCCTATATAACCGAATTGGGGATATTGGCTTTCTCGTAGCGATAGCATGATTTTTATTAAATCTCAACACCTGAGAGCTTCAACAAATCTTTGCCCTAAACCCCACCAACACTAACCTCCCACTTGCCGGACTGTTACTAGCAGCAACAGGCAAATCAGCCCAATTTGGACTTCACCCATGACTTCCATCTGCCATAGAAGGGCCAACGCCTGTATCAGCCCTACTACACTCAAGTACCATAGTAGTAGCGGGTATCTTCCTATTAATCCGCTTCTACCCACTGACAGAAAATAACAAGACTATCCAAACTGCAATACTATGCCTAGGAGCGATCACCACGCTATTTACAGCAATCTGTGCCCTAACCCAAAATGACATCAAAAAAATCGTAGCCTTCTCTACTCCAGCCAACTGGGCCTCATAATAGTAACAGTTGGTATCAACCAACCCCATCTAGCATTCCTGCACATCTGCACCCACGCATTCTTCAAAGCAATGCTATTTCTATGCTCAGGCTCCATTATCCACAGCCTCAATGATGAGCAAGACATCCGAAAAATAGGAGGCCTATACAAAACCATACCATTTACTACAACGGCATTAATCACCGGAAGTTTGGCCCTCACAGGAATACCCTTTCTCACAGGATTCTATTCAAAAGACCTAATTATCGAAGCCGCCAACACATCGTACACCAACGCCTGAGCCCTAATACTCACCCTCATCGCAACCTCTCTCACAGCCGTATATAGCACCCGAATTATTTATTTTGCTCTACTAGGACAACCACGATACCCAACACTTATCCTAATTAACGAAAACAATCCTCTATTAATTAATCCCATCAAACGCCTACTAGTAGGAAGTATTTTCGCCGGCTTCATTATCTCCAACAACATCACCCCAACCACCATTCCCCAAATAACAATACCTATGTACCTCAAAATAACGGCCCTATTTGTAACCCTACTAGGATTTACAGTAGCCCTAGAACTAAATATAGCCACACAAAACCTAAAACTAAACAGCCAAAGTAACTCCTTAAAATTCTCCAACCTCTTAGGCTACTTCCCAACAATTATACACCGACTCCAACCACTCGTAAATCTACTCATAAGCCAAAAAGTGGCCTCAATACTTCTAGATATAATCTGACTAGAAAGTGTACTACCAAAGTCTATTTCTTTTTTCCAAGCAAAAACTTCAACATTAATCTCAAGTCAAAAAGGTCAAATTAAATTATATTTCCTATCTTTCCTAATTACACTCACCCTGAGCCTAATCATAACAAACTACATTTAACCGCCACGAGTAACCTCCATAATAACAACAACCGCAATAAGCAAAGACCACCCAGTGACAACCACCAACCACACCCCATAACTGTATAAAGAAGAAATTCCAACAGCCTCTTTGCTAAAAAATCCAGAATCTTCAACATCATAAATAACTCAATCACCCAAACTACTAAATTCAAACATAAACCCGGCACTCCCCTCTTTCAGCACGTACAGAACCAACAACATTTCCATAAGTAATCCAGACACAAATGCCCCAAGAACAACCTTGTTCGAAATCCACACCTCAGGGTATAACTCCGTGGCTATAGCCGCTGTATAACCAAAAACCACCATTATTCCCCCCAAATAAATCAGAAACACTATTAAACCAAGAAACGAACCACTAAAATTTAACAATACCACACCCCACCCCACCACTAATAATTAACCCAACTCCCCCGTAAACCGGAGAAGGCTTAGAAGAAAATCCCACAAAACCAATTACAAACACAGTACTTAAAATAAATACAAGATATGTCATCATTATTCCCACATGGACTCTAACCATGACTAATGGCATGAAAAACCACCGTTGTATTTCAACTACAAGAACCACAATGACAAACATCCGAAAATCACACCCATTATTCAAAATTATCAACGACTCACTAATCGACCTGCCCGCCCCATCAAATATCTCTTCGTGATGAAACTTCGGCTCACTTCTAGGCATCTGCCTAGCCATCCAAATCCTAACGGGACTATTCCTGGCCATACACTACACTTCGGACACAACGACCGCCTTCCAATCCGTGACCCACATCTGCCGAGACGTAAACTACGGCTGAATCCTACGTTACTTACATGCCAACGGAGCATCCATATTTTTCATCTGTCTATTCCTACATGTAGGCCGAGGCCTGTATTACGGATCTTACATGTATAAAGAAACATGAAACGTAGGTGTTATCCTCCTATTTGCTGTAATAGCAACAGCCTTCATAGGATATGTTCTCCCATGAGGCCAAATATCATTCTGAGGAGCAACAGTCATCACCAACCTGCTCTCAGCAATCCCCTATATCGGCACAAACCTAGTAGAATGAATCTGAGGAGGATTCTCAGTAGACAAAGCTACCCTAACACGATTTTTCGCTTTCCACTTTCTCCTCCCATTCATCATCTCCGCCCTAGTCCTAGTCCACCTCCTCTTTCTCCACGAAACTGGATCAAACAACCCAACAGGAGTCCCATCAGACTCAGACATAATTCCATTCCACCCCTACTACACAATCAAAGACATACTTGGCGCACTAGTCATAATCCTGGCACTCCTAATACTAGTCCTATTCTCCCCCGACCTCCTAGGAGACCCAGATAACTACATCCCAGCCAACCCACTAAATACCCCTCCCCACATTAAACCAGAGTGATATTTCCTATTCGCGTATGCCATCCTACGATCCATCCCCAACAAACTTGGAGGAGTACTAGCCCTAGTCCTATCTATTCTAATCCTAATTCTTATACCACTTCTACACACATCAAAACAACGAAGCATAATATTCCGACCACTTAGCCAATGTATATTCTGGCTCTTAGTGGCAGACCTACTAACACTAACCTGAATCGGCGGACAACCTGTTGAACACCCATTTATTATCATCGGCCAACTAGCATCCATCCTATATTTCCTTCTCATCCTAGTTCTGATACCCATCACAAGCATTGTAGAAAACCATCTCCTAAAATGAAGGTCTATGTAGTATATGAATTACACTGGTCTTGTAAACCAGAAAAGGGGAGCAACCATCCCCCAAAGACTCAAGGAAGAAACTCAAGTTCCACCATCAACACCCAAAGCTGATATTCTACTTAAACTATTCCTTGAAATTTCACCTAGCCCTATGTAATTCGTGCATAATATTATTTTCCCCATAATTGTACAGTACATATATGTATAATAGTACATAACTGTATTACCACATGAATATCCACCAACACATGAACTTAATGTAACTAGACATTCTATTATAAAACCACATTACTGCTCAACAACATGCCTATCAAGGACCAATACAGTTGTTTAATCTGATATAGCACATCAAATCCTTTATCGTACATACCCCATTCACTTATTAAACTTGCTCGACGTCACACGCATATCACCTCCAAATGGTTATCTCAAGTCTCCCCAACTCACGTGAAACCATCAACCCTTGTGAAAGGTACCCCTCTTCTTGCCACGGGCCCATAAACCGTGGGGGTTTCTATAATTGGGGTGTAAACGGCATCTGGTTCTTTCTTCAGGACCATCCCACCTAAAGTCGCCCACTCTTTCCCCTTAAATAAGACATCTCGATGGATTAATTACTAATCAGCCCATGCCGACACATAACTGTGGTGTCATGCCTCTGGTATCTTTTAATTTTTGGGGGATGCTTGGACTCACCTATGGCCGTCAAAGGCCTTAACACAGTCAAATAAATTGTAGCTGGACTTCAAACTAACAATCAGACTGACCCGAAGTCTAGTCAATTGCCACAGGACACAGAATTACAGAAGGGCGGAAACCAATAGAACTAACAATCAGGACTGACCCGAAGTCTAACCGGGGCATGAAAGGACATACGCATACGCATACGCATACGCATACGCATACGCATACGCATACGCATACGCATACGCGCATACGCATACGCATACGCATACGCATACGCATACGCATAGCAGGACATACGCATACGCATACGCATACGCATACGCATACGCATACGCATACGCATACGCATACGCATACGCATACGCATACGCATACGCATACGCATACGCATACGCATACGCATACGCATACGCATACGCATACGCATACGCATACGCATACGCATACGCATACGCATACGCATACGCATACGCATACGCATACTTACAAACCCCCCCTACCCCCCCGTAAAAATGCCACACAACACGTGATGAAATGTCCTGCCAAACCCCAAAAACAAGACCATTACGTGAAGCACCTAAACCCACGGACTATTAAACCGAGTTTAATAAACCCCCTGGTCTAACGACATTCAACGGGTCACCCACCCGATACAAGCATGCTACTTTAATGAATTAATTTTCCTTAGACAGCTACCCCTCTAGATCTGCACGCAAACTTAAACGCCCACGCGTTAATGTAGCTTAATTACAAAGCAAGGCACTGAAAATGCCTAGATGAGTACGCACTACTCCATAAACATAAAGGTTTGGTCCTAGCCCTTCTATTAGCCATCAGTAGGATTACACATGCAAGTATCAGCACCCCGGTGAAGATGCCCTCTTAATCACCAACGATAAAGAGGAGCGGGTATCAAGCACACTATACAGTAGCTAAAGACGCCTTGCCTAGCCACACCCCCACGGGATACAGCAGTGACAAAAATTAAGCCATGAACGAAAGTTCGACTAAGCCATACTAGCCTGCAGGGTTGGTAAATTTCGTGCCAGCCACCGCGGTCATACGATTAACCCAAGTTAATAGACATACGGCGTAAAACGTGTTAAGGAGATTACCCACACAATAAAGTTAAATCTTGGGCTATGCTGTAGAAAGCTTTAGCCCAGACAAAAATAAACCACGAAGGTGACTTTAAACGATCTGACTACACGATAGCTAAGACACAAACTGGGATTAGATACCCCACTATGCTTAGCCCTAAACCTAAGCAGCTAAATAACGATGCTACTCGCCAGAGTACTACTAGCAACAGCTTAAAACTCAAAGGACTTGGCGGTGCTTTATATCCCTCTAGAGGAGCCTGTTCTGTAATCGATAAACCCCGATAAACCTCACCAACTCTTGCTAATACAGCCTATATACCGCCATCTTCAGCAAACCCTAAAAAGGAAACAAAGTAAGCAAAATCATAAAACATAAAAACGTTAGGTCAAGGTGTAGCCTATGAGTTGGAAAGAAATGGGCTACATTTTCTAGTATAGAACATCGACGAAAATTTTCGTGAAACCGGAAATAGAAGGAGGATTTAGTAGTAAATTAAGAACAGAGAGCTTAGTTGAATCAGGCCATGAAGCACGCACACACCGCCCGTCACCCTCCTCAAGTATAAAGATACAATGCCCAATCCTATTAATAAATGTACACACACATGAGAGGAGATAAGTCGTAACAAGGTAAGCGTACTGGAAGGTGCGCTTGGACAAATCAAAGTGTAGCTTATGCAAAGCGCCTGGCCTACACCCAGAAGATTCCATACAAGAGTGGCCACTTTGAACAAATGCTAGCCCATGCAAATATAAACTCAACTAATAACATAAAATAAAACAAAACATTTACCCTAACTAAAGTATAGGAGATAGAAATTTTGATCTGGCGCTATAGAAAAAGTACCGCAAGGGAACGATGAAAGACAAATTAAAAGTAAAAAACAGCAAAGTTTACCCCTTGTACCTTTTGCATAATGATTTAACCAGAATCACTCGACGAAGAGAACTTAAGCCGAACAACCCGAAACCAGACGAGCTACCTAAGAGCAGCAAAAGAGCCAACTCGTCTATGTAGCAAAATAGTGAGAAGACTTTTAGGTAGTGGTGAAAAGCCTACCGAGCCTGGTGATAGCTGGTTGTCCAGGATAGAATATTAGTTCAACTTTAAGCCATGCCTAAAAAAATCACAATTCAAATGCAGACTTAAAATATAATCTAAGAGGGTACAGCCTCTTAGAAACAGGATACAACCTTGACTAGAGGGTAAGCACCACAAAAATTCATAGTTGGCCTAAAAGCAGCCACCAATTAAGAAAGCGTTCAAGCTCAACAACCGAACCAAACCTTAATCCAAAAATTGTATGCGAACCCCTAGCCTGACCACTGGACCACTCTATTATAAAATAGAGGAAATACTGTTAATATGAGTAACAAGAACTAGCTTCTCCCTGCACAAGCTTATATCAGAACGGATAATCCACTGATAGTTAACAACAGAACAAATCCAACACCACAAGTAAAAAATTTATTGAACCAACTGTTAACCCAACACAGGAGTGCACCCAAGGGAAAGATTAAAAGAAGTAAAAGGAACTCGGCAAACACAAACCCCGCCTGTTTACCAAAAACATCACCTCTAGCATAACAACTATTAGAGGCACTGCCTGCCCAGTGACATCTGTTAAACGGCCGCGGTATCCTGACCGTGCAAAGGTAGCATAATCATTTGTTCTCTAAATAGGGACTTGTATGAACGGCCACACGAGGGTTTTACTGTCTCTTACTTCCAATCAGTGAAATTGACCCTCCCGTGAAGAGGCGGGAATATGTAAATAAGACGAGAAGACCCTATGGAGCTTTAATTAATTAGCCCAATAAATAAACAACCCATACTCCTAAGGGGAACAAGAAACTTTTTAATGGGCTAACAATTTAGGTTGGGGTGACCTCGGAATACAAAACAACTTCCGAGAGACAAAAACTTAGACCAACAAGTCAACGGATACAGTCATTTATTGATCCAAAAAATTGATCAACGGAACAAGTTACCCTAGGGATAACAGCGCAATCCTATTTGAGAGTCCATATCGATAATAGGGTTTACGACCTCGATGTTGGATCAGGACATCCCAATGGTGCAGCCGCTATTAATGGTTCGTTTGTTCAACGATTAAAGTCCTACGTGATCTGAGTTCAGACCGGAGTAATCCAGGTCGGTTTCTATCTATTTTGTGTTTCTCCCAGTACGAAAGGATAAGAGAAACAGGGCCTACTTAACATAAGCGCCCTCAAAGCCAATAGATGACACAATCTCAATCTAATAGCAACAACACAACTAAACCCCAAAACAGGGTACACGTTAGGATGGCAGAGCCCGGCAATTGCATAAAACTTAAGCTTTATAATCAGAGGTTCAACTCCTCTTCCTAACAGTATGTTCATAGTTAACCTCTTAACAATAATTGTCCCCATTCTACTGGCCGTGGCTTTTCTAACCCTCATCGAACGAAAAGTACTAGGATATATGCAACTCCGCAAAGGACCCAACGTGGTAGGCCCCTATGGACTACTCCAACCCATAGCCGACGCTCTAAAACTATTCATCAAAGAACCACTACGTCCCCTCACCTCCTCCCCATCCATATTCATCATCGCACCAATCCTAGCCCTAACTCTGGCTCTAACAATATGAATCCCGCTGCCGATACCCCACCCACTAATCAACATAAATCTGGCCGTATTATTCATACTAGCAATATCCAGCTTAGCCGTATATTCCATCCTATGATCCGGCTGAGCCTCAAACTCAAAATACGCACTAATCGGGGCAATGCGAGCAGTAGCACAGACAATCTCCTATGAAGTCACATTAGCCATTATTCTTCTGTCCGTACTGCTCCTAAGCGGGTCATTCTCATTATCTACACTAATTATTACCCAAGAGCACACATGACTCATATTATCCTCATGACCACTAGCCATAATATGATTCATCTCCACATTAGCCGAAACAAATCGAGCCCCATTTGACCTAACCGAAGGAGAATCAGAACTAGTCTCCGGATTCAATGTAGAATACGCAGGAGGACCATTTGCCCTCTTCTTCATAGCAGAATATGCCAACATCATCATAATAAATACCCTAACGGCCATCCTATTCACAGGGGCATTCCACAACCCCCTAATACCAGAACTTTATACCATTAACCTGATCATCAAAACCCTGTTGCTAACAGTATTTTTCTTATGGATCCGAGCATCCTACCCACGATTCCGATACGACCAACTAATGCACCTATTATGAAAAAATTTTCTACCCCTCACGCTAGCCTTATGCATATGACACGTAGCTATACCAATTACCATAGCAGGTATTCCACCACAAACATAAGAAATATGTCTGACAAAAGAGTTACTTTGATAGAGTAAATAATAGAGGTGAAAGCCCTCTTATTTCTAGGATAATAGGACTCGAACCTACTCCAAAGAATTCAAAAATCTTAGTGCTACCATATTACACCATATCCTAAGTAAGGTCAGCTAAATAAGCTATCGGGCCCATACCCCGAAAATGTTGGTTCACATCCTTCCCGTACTAATAAACCCCCTAGTCTTTACCATAATTATATCAACCGTTATACTAGGGACAGCAATTGTGGCGACAAGCTCCCACTGACTCATAGCGTGAATTGGATTTGAAATAAACATGCTAGCTGTTATCCCGATCCTAATAAAAAAATATAACCCCCGATCCATAGAAGCATCAACTAAATATTTCCTAACACAAGCAACCGCGTCAATACTCTTAATGTTAGCCGTAACCGTAAACCTAGTATACTCAGGCCAATGGGCCATCACAAAACCACTCAGCCCAACAGCGTCAACCATCATAACATTAGCCATGGCTATAAAACTTGGACTATCCCCCTTCCATTTCTGAGTGCCGGAAGTCACTCAGGGCATCTCCCTACCATCAGGCCTTATCCTCCTGACCTGACAAAAACTAGCCCCAATATCCATTCTCTACCAAATCTCACCAACAATCAACCTGGACCTTCTTATAGTACTATCAATTTTATCTATCGCCATCGGAGGCTGAGGAGGCCTGAACCAAACCCAACTACGAAAAATTATAGCCTACTCATCCATCGCCCACATAGGATGAATAACAGCCATCTTAACATATAATCCAACAATAACATTACTAAACCTGACAATCTACATTTTACTGACAACCACAACATTCATGATGTTCATGCTAACCTCCACAACAACAACACTATCTCTATCCCACACATGAAACAAAATACCCCTACTCACCACAGCCATCCTACTCACTATACTGTCACTAGGAGGCCTACCCCCACTATCCGGATTCATGCCAAAATGAATGATCATTCAAGAATTAACAAAAAATGACAGCGTAATTATACCAACCACGATGGCCGTCATAGCACTGTTAAACCTATACTTTTACATACGCCTCACATACTCAACATCACTAACAATATTCCCATCAACAAACAATATGAAAATAAAATGACAATTCAATTACACCAAATCAACAACCCACCTGTCACCCCTAATCATCCTGTCCACCCTAATTCTACCACTATCCCCCATACTAGCACTACTAGAATAGGAGTTTAGGTTAAATACAGACCAAGAGCCTTCAAAGCCCTAAGTAAATGCAATACGTTTAACTCCTGACTATAAGGACTGCAAGACTATATCTTACATCAATTGAATGCAAATCAACTACTTTAATTAAGCTAAGCCCTTACTAGATTGGTGGGCTCCAACCCCACGAAAATTTAGTTAACAGCTAAATACCCTAATCAACTGGCTTCAATCTAACTTCTCCCGCCTCGAAACAAAAAAAAGGCGGGAGAAGCCCCGGCAGGATTAAAGCTGCTTCTTCGAATTTGCAATTCAACGTGTTACATAACAGTACGAGGCTTGGTAAAAAGAGGACTTGCACCTCTGTCTTTAGATTTACTGA
>NW_011919682.1:0-1175 GCF_000151845.1 Pteropus vampyrus
GAAAACAGAAAAATGGAGATAGAAAACATAAAAAAGAATCAGTCAGAAATGAATAATGCAATAGCTGAAATGAAGAATATATTAGAGAGACTCGACAGTAGATTAGACAAAGCAGAGAATCAAATCAGCAAGAAGATAAAGTAGCATAAAACATCCAATCGAACTGCAACAGGAAAAAAATACAAAAAAAATGAGTTTAAGGGGCTCTGTGAGAACATCAAGCCTACCAACATTTGTAAAATAGGGGTAACAGAAAGAGAAGAGAGAGAGCAAGGAATTGAACAATTTATTTGAAGAAAGAAGGATGGAAAACTTTCCTAAACTAGAGAAGGAAATAGACATACAAGCCCAAGAAACTCAGAATGTCCCAACCAAGATGAACCCAAAGAGACCCATCCCAAGACACATGATAATTAAAATGCCAAAGTTAAAGACAAAGAGAAGATTTTAAAAGCAGCAAGAGAGAAACAATGAGTTACCTACAAGGGAGCTCCCATAGAACTGTCAGTTGATTTCTCAACCAAAAATTTGCAAGCCAGAAGGGATTGGCATAAATATTCAAAGTGATAAAAAGTAAAGATTTACAACCATGATTATTCTAACCAGCAAAGCTATCATTTAGAATTGGAGGACAGATAAAGAGCTTTCCAGACAAGAAAAAGCTGAAGGAGTTCATCAACATCAAAAAAGCATTACAAGAAATATTAGAGGGGCTTTGAAAAGTAAAAGGAGAATTAGAAGAAGAAGAAGAAGAAGAAGAAGAAGAAGAAGAAGAAGAAGAAGAAGAAGAAGAAGAAGAAGAAGAAGAAGAAGAAGAAGAAGAAGAAGAAGAAGAAGAAGAAGAAGAAGAAGAAGAAGAAGAAGAAGAAGAAGAAGAAGAAGAAGAAGAAGAAGAAGAAGAAGAAGAAGAAGAAGAAGAAGAAGAAGAAGAAGAAGACAGTTATACAAGGCATCAGCTCCAAACTTAGGGATGGGAGTGAATATAAAATAAGAAACTAATGAGTTTTGGTTTCCCCTAATTGCTCCTTTTCAGTTATTTTCAGGGATATTCCTGTCATCCCTGAGAAATGAACAACTCAGCAAGATTATTTCATTTTTATATTTCTCACTTATAAAGTGAGTAGAAAGTTTGAGTGATATGACCTATGTCATTCCTGGTAATCTGTAATATATGA
>NW_011919683.1:0-2074 GCF_000151845.1 Pteropus vampyrus
TGCTGGAGGTGCTAGGCAGAGAAGCAGTAATCAAAGAAGCAATGAAAAGTACAGAATGTAAATGATTTTAAAAACTGTATCATTTGTAGGTAGCAATATTGAATTCAAAAATTTTTTAAAAATCACTTAATGTACAAATATCGACCAGTAAAAAATTTAGAAAATGAATTTTGAATATATATAACATTTGCAATAGTATCAAAAATATCCTAATAAAATAGGCAAGATTTCTATGGAGAAAAATTATAAAACTTTATTTCAGAAAAAAATTTAAAAATCTACATAATTGGGAAATCCATAAATTGATAGATTGGAAAATATATTATTGTAAAAATGGCAGTTCTTCTTATGTTGACTGATAGACTCGATTCTATCAAAATTGCAACAGAGGTTTTTGTAGAACTTGATAAACTAATTACAAAAAGTATATTGAAATGCAAAGGGTCAACTTATCCATGACCCTCTTGAAGAAGAATCAGGTGAGAAGACATTTTAGTAGATAATTCTTTAAAGCTATTAAAAGTAAATTTGCCATATTATTGTTGCATATAGACAGAAAGACCCAGGAAAAAAATAAAATTAATTAAAATAATATTTAATTTAATTTAAAAAGGCTAGAAACCAAACCACTGTTTATATATAGGCAACTGACTTACGAGAATAGGAACACAAACTTTTCAAAACACCTTACACAAAACTAATTCCTAGTGAATTAAAGACTTAAATGTGAAAGTTAAGCTTCATAGCTTTAGGAAAGGATATAAACACATCTTCATGATCTTATTAAAAGGAAGATTTCTTAAATAAGGCACAAAATGTATTAATATAAAAGGAGAAAATTAACATATTTGATGAAATTGAAATTAAGAATTTCTATTCCTTAAAAAACACTGTTAGAATTAGAAGACAATCATAAAATAGAAGACATACAACACATATCACACAATAGATAGTATCAAAAACACTGTATATAAAAATACAAATCAATTTGAAAAGGAATAATATTCAATTTTTTAAAATTGACAGCAAGATTTAAACAGGGACTTCAACATAGAATTAATATGTTACTGCCCAGAACAGTCCTAATATATGTCACTTATCATGGTTTAATAGTTAATAATGTCTCCTTTATTCTCAAGAGCATCTTAATATGTTCAACGCATATGTCCATCGTATCTTTTAATCTTTCTATTCTCAAACCTATTCTTTATCCTTAACTTCTGAGATATCTGAAGCCTTTAATTCAATAGTCTCAGTGTAGTTATACAGATGAATCTCCTTGCGTCCACGAGGCTTCTCTGTCTGCAGGTTTCAGCTTTCTGTTTTTGAGTTTTCCTTTTCCCAAAATGTTACCATCCATCTCCTTTTCTCTTTGTCCTTGTGAGTTTATAATACTTTATTTCTTTACAGTCCTCTCAAGAAGGATGGAGAAGAATCCAAAACAAGTGCCGTACTTTACTCAAAGTACTCATTTACTGCTATCTGTTCATCATTTAAATTCCTGGTTGAAATCACATCCACTTTAGAAATCCTTCACAATGAAACAGAAGATCGTGATATCTTCCTAAAAAACAAGTCTTTGTTCTTCATCGTGATGAACACATTTTCTTTTTTTTTGCATATTTGATCCCATTTATCTGTTGACTTCGCTGCTTTATTGCTTTTGAAGGAATTTTTTTCATAATTATATTGATCCATTGTATCTATGTTTGACATTTATGCATGGAATGAGAATTAAAGCTCATAAAACAGGAAACTACACTGCATTAACAAAATTAACAAACTTGTTTGAGTTCTGTTTATGAGCCTGGTCTGTAAAGTGAAGGTTCCTTAGTTTATTAAGTCTCTACAGTCAGTTGTTTGAGACTCACAAAAATGTGCTATTTTCACAGTCTTCCTTTTCTCCTTCTGATTGTTAGTCCCAACAACATTAAAGACATAAACCTAATTAATTTCTTAAAAGCTACTTCTTCTTTAAGACATCAGTCCAGATGCCAGGGACACAAAATAATAATTAGCTGAAATTATTCTGAATATTAACTAACAGAACAGAGTCACGTTTTAATCATTCCTA
>NW_011919684.1:0-2284 GCF_000151845.1 Pteropus vampyrus
TCTGACATGGTGGCACGTGGAGGCACCAGGGGTGTCAATCAGAGCAAGCATGTGGTACCCCCAGTCTGTGGCCCATCACCAAAGGGAAAAGCGACCGGGGTCCCAGTGCTGATGGGCGTGAGGGCATGGCAGGCCTGGCCTTCGGCAGCTTGGGAAAAGATCGCACCGTTCAGGCTGAGCCTGTTAGCATGTTGGGGTGCAGCAGGGCGGGGGTGTCGAGGGAGGGAGGGGACAGGGAGGGCTTGGAGGCCTTGTGGCCATGGTAGGGATATAGATTTTTACGCGGAGTGAGCGGGCACCGCTGGAGGGTTCCGGCCGCTGAGTGACAGCATGGGATTTGGATTCTGCCCCCGCCCCCTGGCTGCTGTGTGGACACACACGGGGGATGGGACGGCACAGGACAGCCGTGCGCGCGCGCGCCGCTGGGAGAGCTGGGGGCGGGGCGGGTGGGCTGCAGGACCTCTGTCCCCGTGCTTGGGGGGGGGGGGGGCGGCCCGCGGCCCGGACCGGGCAGGGCGGGCCACGCTGTCTCCTCCAGCCCCTGCAGGACAAATCCAGCGCTTTAACCTTCCCAGTGAGGGTCCGCGGGAAAGGTTTCGTCCGCCTGGGAATCTGCGGTCTGGGACAGGTGGACAGGGCGTCCCAAGTCACCCTCAGGCCACACGGGGCCAGCTCCGCGCTCGTGCTCAGTGGCGCCGAGCGCCAGCGCGGAGCCGGGAGTCTGCGCAGAGAGGCCTCTTTTGGGGAGCTGGGCGCTCGCAGCGTCCGCGCGCTCGAGGCCACCGGCTTCGTCCCCACGACTCGCGCGCCACCTGGCGGCAACCCTGCCGCAATAGCGTCCCGCGCGGATCTGCCCCTTCTCCCTGCGCGCGAAACCCTCGCGGCCCCGGCGCACCCTACATAATAAAAGAACCCCCCCTTTTAAACGCCCAAGGCTTGTGGGCGAACCGGCTCCCGCCCCCCGGGGTTGGGGCGCAGGCTCAGGGGGCAGAGACCCGGGGCGCCCCATCTCCATCCGCGCAGGGCGGGAGCGTCAGGGGTGCTGGGAAAGGAGCGCCGTGTCCTCCCGCAGCGAGAAGAGGGTCGCGGTGGGTGTGACCGCACGTGCCAAGATCCCGCAGCCCGCACGCCCAGGCCCGCAGTGACAGGGCTACAGGAGCCGAAGAGGCGCGGGGTGAATGGGGCGCAACGGGGAGTCCTAGGAGAAGTGGGGAAGCCGGGGGGGGGAATTTCAGCGGCGCCCCCCCCCCGGCGGGGTTTGCGGGCAGGAAGGGCGCTTCGTGCACCGGGCGAGCTGGGGGCCAAGTAGTCGGCGGGTGCGGAGCGAGGCGGGGCAGTGCGGGGTCTCCGGGTACAGGCAAGGCTGGGCGGCTCCGCTCCCGCCCGGGGTGGGGGCTGTGGGGGAACCTGAGGAGCAGAGAGAGGCCTGGCTGGGGACCCGGATCGGGAGCGGCCAGCACAGGCCTGGGTCGAGCCGCGGGGCGGGGCAGGCGCAGCAGGGGAAGGACTGGGGGAGCCCTGTCCACGCGGCGCGCGCCGGCGGGCCGGGTTCGGGTGGGGGCGGCCGCCGAGCCGGAGACACGGGAGACACGTGGCTCCGGGACTGCGGGGTCCGGAGCCCCGGCGGCCGGCGGCTGAGGCCTGGGAGGCACCAGCGCGGGGCTCCCCCTCTGTTGGATTCTCTCCGAAACAGTCGCCGCAGTCCCTCCCCAAGGCTGCCCCCTCTGGGGTCTCTGCAGTGGGGTTGCCCCTGCGCCTTCCCGTGTCCACAGCCCGAGTGAGCGGCCCCAGGTGCTTCCAGATCCCCTCCCAGCCAGCGCGGGTGGGCGTGGCACGGTGGCTTGCAGCGCCGGGCAGGTGACATCATCGATGACTGCACCCTCCTCGCGCCAAGGAGCCGGCTGGGGTCTGAGGGATGCCGGGAGGGCTCCGGGACCCCAGGCCGCGGTGAGTTGGGGCGGGCTGCTTGTTTGGAGGAAGAGGGTGAGCCGGTGAGGAAGGGGGAGGCGGGGACCAAGGCCTGGGGGTGGGGGTGGGGGTGGGGGTGAGGGGGGAGGGCAGCGCCTGGGAGCCGGAACGAGGTCCCTGTTCCCATAGCCCCCCTTTCACCCCAGCCCTTCGGGTCCCTCCTGGCCTTGGCTGCTCCCAGAATAAAGTATTCATTTGAGTTAAAAAGAAAAAACCAAGCTTGTTTCCCATATGTGCTCAAAATCATGCGTTCTTCCCTCATTTAGCATGTGTTCATCCGGGCGTAGCTTACATGCTACGCCCAAATCTAAGCGAC
>NW_011919685.1:0-17948 GCF_000151845.1 Pteropus vampyrus
TCAACATGGCAAGGGAGAACGTGTCATCAGAATTGCCTGCCGTACGGCACCCCATGAGGAGATTGTATGTCTGCTGTGTGTAAGCTGCCTTGGACTCTTCTCTCATGTGCAAAGAACGAATGCGATTTCGGAACACCGACTGGTTTCTTCGTGGAAATTCGTTCGAAGCGGGATCAGGCTGCCCCGTGTCGCAAGGGAGCGTAAATGCTGAAGGGGACTCAGACGCTTGTGATGAACAGTGTTGGGGGGGGTCTTTCAATACCCGAGCTCTTTCTTCTCACGCACTGAATTTCAGACACTAGAACAGTTAGGGAAAGATTGCGTCGTATGTCAAGGGAACGGGTTTTTCGAGACGTGCGTTTGGTAAGCCAGAAGTGCTGTGAATGATCCCAAGCTACTCTCGGTGTGTCCCGGGAAGTCTAAGGCGGGCTTGAAACAGTGTAGAGGCAAGGGTAAGGTTCTTCTCTCTTCTTCGCTGAGTTCAGTTCTGATTTGAGAAAGAACTTGGCCCCCGTGTTCTTGACGGCAGGCCACGAGCCAGCCAGGCTTACACGACCGTAGCTTTCTGGCCAGCGCCCGGAGTTCAGTAACACCCGTTGGGGAGCCAAGGTCTTCGGAGATCCAAGCTCTCGAACAAACCATCTGCTTAGACTATGTGGACACGTACGAAGGCAATGGCGGCTTTCCTGTAGCTCGTACGAGTGGATCCGCAGCAGCTCCGCCGTACACTCTTTCGTGACCAGAGTTCACAGAAGCCAGCGGATCTTCTCCGTAGTGTCCCAGGCGAATGCGATGGCAAAGCTTTCTGGGGAGGAAGGGGTCGTCCTGCGTTTTCTCACAAACTTCATTCCATGCATGAAGACCAAATGGCGAGCGGAGCGTCCAGCAACGTGGAAATCGTTTCCCAAGCCGTTTCTGAAGAGGCACTGACACCCTGTGAGGGCATTTAGGCGCAGATCTCCACATGTTTCATGACGAATGTAGGTCGCTCCGAGCCAAAATGCTGGCAACGACGGCTTTGAATCGAGCCGCTTCCAGGCCGCAAGCTTCTGTGTCTTTGAGGTGCACCGAACGCATCCGATAGGCCAAGGGGAAATTTCTCGGCGGATTTTCCGGCCGCATGGTCTAAGAGGCCGTCTGCCATCTGCACTCTGCAAGCTTCCTTGGACTCTTGTCACGGCTACCAAGGATGCAAGCGATTAGTGAAGAATGACCGGCGCCTTAGTGGAAATTCGTACGAAGCGGGAACAGACCGCCGTGTGATGGAAGGGAGCGCAAATGATGAAGAGGAAATGCCGGGATGGCGTTTCCACGCTGTCTTTGGTTTCTTCCCATGAAGAGGGTGTGGAAACACTGTCAAAGTGAACGAAAGATCACAGCACGTGTCAGGAAACAGGTTTCGGAATAGGTGCCTTTGGTAAGCCAGAGGTGCAGGCAACGAGTCCAGGCTACTAGTGGTGTGTCCCGTGAAGTCGATGGCAGTGCCCGCTCCAAGTAGCGGAAAGTGTTACATTTCCTGCCCGTTCTCCGTGGAATACGTGTCCGATCTGAGCAATACGGTCACTCCCGCTTTTCTGCGCGTAGCCAACTAACGACCCAGTCTGACGCCACTGTAGGTGTCTTACCCGCGCCCAGAAACCAGTAGTACAGACTGGGGAGCAACAGTCTTTGGGGCGCCATGCTCTCGAATCAGCCCCCTGCTTAGACTCCACGAAGAGAATCACGTGCAACGGCAGCTTTCCTGGGGCTTATACTAGTGGATCTTCCCAGCTCCATTGTACGCTGTTTGCTGTCCGAAGAGAAGGAGAAGCCAGTGGATCTTCTTTCTGGGTGGCGTCCAGGCGAACGTGATGAGAAATCTTTCCGGCCAAGTCGTGAATGCAATGTGATTTCTCGCGAAGGCGATTCCCTAAACGGGGGCACTGTGTCGTGGACTCTATATAAACACGGGACAGGTTTGCCGAAGCTGCGTCTAAGAGGCGAGTTGTCATCTGCTCTAAGTAGGCATCCTTGGAGTCTTGGAACATCTACCGAGGACGAAAGCCATTAGTGAAACTGCCCGTCGTCATCGGGGAAATTCGTGCGAAGCGGGAACAGACTGCCGTGTGTTGCAAGGGAGCGTAAATGATGAAGGGGACGCACACGGTTGTGGGAAAGAGGCCGGCATGGGGTTTCCACGCTCTATGTCGTTACGGCCCATGAAGAGGCCCTAAAGCACTATAAGGTTTACTGGAAGCATGTTTCACTTGTCAAGGAAACCTGTTGGGGAACATGTGCTTTTGCCGAGGTCGAAGTGCACGGAAAGATTCAGTGCGACTATTGGTGTGTCCCGTGACGTCTAAGACAGCGCTCACGCAATGGCGAGGAAGGATTGACAGTCGTTACCTGGAATCCATGGATTCTGAGCAACATTCGCTCCCGTGTTCTTTTCCGCGGGGACCATCATCCCACGCTGACACGACTGCTGCTTTTTCCTTGGCGCCAGGACCTCGGCAACAAGACAGCAGAGAAAGACCCTTGAGGGATCTATGCTCTCCGACGAAGCATCTGCTTCGACTCCTTGAGCAGAAACGAATGCAACGGCAGCTTTCCTCGAGCTTCAGCCGTGGATCTTTCCCAGCTATACTGTGCCGCGTTTCTTGGCGAAAAGTAAGAAGCCGCTGGACCCTCTTTGCCGCGTCCCCGGCGAATGCCAAGAGAAAGTTTCCTGGTGAGGACGTGGTTGTAAGCCGTATCTGCAGCCAACCGTACCCTAAATCGAGAGAAATACGTTTTGGAGCTCCTCTAGACCTCGAAAGGGACTCCCAAAGAGGTTTCTGAGGAGGCTCTAACTCACCGTTAGAGACACAAAGGTGGGAATCCCATTATGCTGAACCACGAGGTGGGCTGTCTCTGAGGAGCCACTGGCTTTCTGCAAGCTTCTGTTTCCCAACTCATCGTACATGGCAAGGGAGAACGTGTCATCAGAATTGCCTGCCGTACGGCACCCCAGAGGAGATTGTATATCTGCTGTGTATAAGCTGCCTTGGACTCTTCTCTCATGTGCAAAGAACGAATGCCATTTCGGAACACCGACTGGTTTCTTCGTGGAAATTCGTTCGAAGCGGGATCAGGCTGCCCCGTGTCGCAAGGGAGCGTAAATGCTGAAGGGGACTCAGACGCTTGTGATGAACAGGGTTGGGGGGGGGTCTTTCAATACCCGAGCTCTTTCTTCTCACGCACTGAATTTCAGACACTAGAACAGTTAGGGAAAGATTGCGTCGTATGTCAAGGGAACGGGTTTTTCGAGACGTGCGTTTGGTAAGCCAGAAGTGCTGTGAATGATCCCAAGCTACTCTCGGTGTGTCCCGGGAAGTCTAAGGCGGCCTTGAAACAGTGTAGAGGCAAGGGTAAGGTTCTTCTCTCTTCTTCGCTGAGTTCAGTTCTGATTTGAGAAAGAACTTGGCCCCCGTGTTCTTGACGGCAGGCCACGAGCCAGCCAGGCTTACACGACCGTAGCTTTCTGGCCAGCGCCCGGAGTTCAGTAACACCCGTTGGGGAGCCAAGGTCTTCGGAGATCCAAGCTCTCGAACAAACCATCTGCTTAGACTATGTGGACACGTACGAAGGCAATGGCGGCTTTCCTGTAGCTCGTACGAGTGGATCCGCAGCAGCTCCGCCGTACACTCTTTCGTGACCAGAGTTCACAGAAGCCAGCGGATCTTCTCCGTAGTGTCCCAGGCGAATGCGATGGGAAAGCTTTCTGGGGAGGAAGGGGTCGTCCTGCGTTTTCTCACAAACTTCATTCCATGCATGAAGACCAAATGGCGAGCGGAGCGTCCAGCAACGTGGAAATCGTTTCCCAAGCCGTTTCTGAAGAGGCACTGACACCCTGTGAGGGCATTCAGGCGCAGATCTCCACATGTTTCATGACGAATGTAGGTCGCTCCGAGCCAAAATGCTGGCAACGACGGCTTTGAATCGAGCCGCTTCCAGGCCGCAAGCTTCTGTGTCTTTGAGGTGCACCGAACGCATCCGATAGGCCAAGGGGAAATTTCTCGGCGGATTTTCCGGCCGCATGGTCTAAGAGGCCGTCTGCCATCTGCACTCTGCAAGCTTCCTTGGACTCTTGTCACGGCTACCAAGGATGCAAGCGATTAGTGAAGAATGACCGGCGCCTTAGTGGAAATTCGTACGAAGCGGGAACAGACCGCCGTGTGATGGAAGGGAGCGCAAATGATGAAGAGGAAATGCCGGGATGGCGTTTCCACGCTGTCTTTGGTTTCTTCCCATGAAGAGGGTGTGGAAACACTGTCAAAGTGAACGAAAGATCACAGCACGTGTCAGGAAACAGGTTTCGGAATAGGTGCCTTTGGTAAGCCAGAGGTGCAGGCAACGAGTCCAGGCTACTAGTGGTGTGTCCCGTGAAGTCGATGGCAGTGCCCGCTCCAAGTAGCGGAAAGTGTTACATTTCCTGCCCGTTCTCCGTGGAATACGTGTCTGATCTGAGCAATACGGTCACTCCCGCTTTTCTGCGCGTAGCCAACTAACGACCCAGTCTGACGCCACTGTAGGTGTCTTACCCGCGCCCAGAAACCAGTAGTACAGACTGGGGAGCAACAGTCTTTGGGGCGCCATGCTCTCGAATCAGCCCCCTGCTTAGACTCCACGAAGAGAATCACGTGCAACGGCAGCTTTCCTGGGGCTTATACTAGTGGATCTTCCCAGCTCCATTGTACGCTGTTTGCTGTCCGAAGAGAAGGAGAAGCCAGTGGATCTTCTTTCTGGGTGGCGTCCAGGCGAAAGTGATGAGAAATCTTTCCGGCCAAGTCGTGAATGCAATGTGATTTCTCGCAAAGGCGATTCCCTAAACGGGGGCACTGTGTCGTGGACTCTATATAAACACGGGACAGGTTTGCCGAAGCTGCGTCTAAGAGGCGAGTTGTCATCTGCTCTAAGTAGGCATCCTTGGAGTCTTGGAACATCTACCGAGGACGAAAGCCATTAGTGAAACTGCCCGTCGTCATCGGGGAAATTCGTGCGAAGCGGGAACAGACTGCCGTGTGTTGCAAGGGAGCGTAAATGATGAAGGGGACGCGCACGGTTGTGGGAAAGAGGCCGGCATGGGGTTTCCACGCTCTATGTCGTTACGGCCCATGAAGAGGCCCTAAAGCACTATAAGGTTTACTGGAAGCATGTTTCACTTGTCAAGGAAACCTGTTGGGGAACATGTGCTTTTGCCGAGGTCGAAGTGCACGGAAAGATTCAGTGCGACTATTGGTGTGTCCCGTGACGTCTAAGACAGCGCTCACGCAATGGCGAGGAAGGATTGACAGTCGTTACCTGGAATCCATGGATTCTGAGCAACATTCGCTCCCGTGTTCTTTTCCGCGGGGACCATCATCCCACGCTGACACGACTGCTGCTTTTTCCTTGGCGCCAGGACCTCGGCAACAAGACAGCAGAGAAAGACCCTTGAGGGATCTATGCTCTCCGACGAAGCATCTGCTTCGACTCCTTGAGCAGAAACGAATGCAACGGCAGCTTTCCTCGAGCTTCAGCCGTGGATCTTTCCCAGCTATACTGTGCCGCGTTTCTTGGCGAAAAGTAAGAAGCCGCTGGACCCTCTTTGCCGCGTCCCCGGCGAATGCCAAGAGAAAGTTTCCTGGTGAGGACGTGGTTGTAAGCCGTATCTGCAGCCAAGCGTACCCTAAATCGAGAGAAATACGTTTTGGAGCTCCTCTAGACCTCGAAAGGGACTCCCAAAGAGGTTTCTGAGGAGGCTCTAACTCACCGTTAGAGACACAAAGGTGGCAATCCCATTATGCTGAACCACGAGGTGGGCTGTCTCTGAGGAGCCACTGGCTTTCTGCAAGCTTCTGTTTCCCAACTCATCGTACATGGCAAGGGAGAACGTGTCATCAGAATTGCCTGCCGTACGGCACCCCAGAGGAGATTGTATATCTGCTGTGTATAAGCTGCCTTGGACTCTTCTCTCATGTGCAAAGAACGAATGCCATTTCGGAACACCGACTGGTTTCTTCGTGGAAATTCGTTCGAAGCGGGATCAGGCTGCCCCGTGTCGCAAGGGAGCGTAAATGCTGAAGGGGACTCAGACGCTTGTGATGAACAGGGTTGGGGGGCGGGGTCTTTCAATACTCGGGCTCTTTCTTCTCACGCACTGAATTTCAGACACTAGAACAGTTAGGGAAAGATTGCGTCGTATGTCAAGGGAACGGGTTTTTCGAGACGTGCGTTTGGTAAGCCAGAAGTGCTGTGAATGATCCCAAGCTACTCTCGGTGTGTCCCGGGAAGTCTAAGGCGGCCTTGAAACAGTGTAGAGGCAAGGGTAAGGTTCTTCTCTCTTCTTCGCTGAGTTCAGTTCTGATTTGAGAAAGAACTTGGCCCCCGTGTTCTTGACGGCAGGCCACGACCCAGCCAGGCTTACACGACCGTAGCTTTCTGGCCAGCGCCCAGAGTTCAGTAACACCCGTTGGGGAGCCAAGGTCTTCGGAGATCCAAGCTCTCGAACAAACCATCTGCTTAGACTCTGTGGACACGTACGAAGGCAATGGCGGCTTTCCTGTAGCTCGTACGAGTGGATCCGCAGCAGCTCCGCCGTACACTCTTTCGTGACCAGAGTTCACAGAAGCCAGCGGATCTTCTCCGTAGTGTCCCAGGCGAATGCGATGGGAAAGCTTTCTGGGGAGGAAGGGGTCGTCCTGCGTTTTCTCACAAACTTCATTCCATGCATGAAGACCAAATGGCGAGCGGAGCGTCCAGCAACGTGGAAATCGTTTCCCAAGCCGTTTCTGAAGAGGCACTGACACCCTGTGAGGGCATTCAGGCGCAGATCTCCACATGTTTCATGACGAATGTAGGTCGCTCCGAGCCAAAATGCTGGCAACGACGGCTTTGAATCGAGCCGCTTCCAGGCCGCAAGCTTCTGTGTCTTTGAGGTGCACCGAACGCATCCGATAGGCCAAGGGGAAATTTCTCGGCGGATTTTCCGGCCGCATGGTCTAAGAGGCCGTCTGCCATCTGCACTCTGCAAGCTTCCTTGGACTCTTGTCACGGCTACCAAGGATGCAAGCGATTAGTGAAGAATGACCGGCGCCTTAGTGGAAATTCGTACGAAGCGGGAACAGACCGCCGTGTGATGGAAGGGAGCACAAATGATGAAGAGGAAATGCCGGGATGGCGTTTCCACGCTGTCTTTGGTTTCTTCCCATGAAGAGGGTGTGGAAACACTGTCAAAGTGAACGAAAGATCACAGCACGTGTCAGGAAACAGGTTTCGGAATAGGTGCCTTTGGTAAGCCAGAGGTGCAGGCAACGAGTCCAGGCTACTAGTGGTGTGTCCCGTGAAGTCGATGGCAGTGCCCGCTCCAAGTAGCGGAAAGTGTTACATTTCCTGCCCGTTCTCCGTGGAATACGTGTCTGATCTGAGCAATACGGTCACTCCCGCTTTTCTGCGCGTAGCCAACTAACGACCCAGTCTGACGCCACTGTAGGTGTCTTACCTGCGCCCAGAAACCAGTAGTACAGACTGGGGAGCAATAGTCTTTGGGGCGCCATGCTCTCGAATCAGCCCCCTGCTTAGACTCCACGAAGAGAATCACGTGCAACGGCAGCTTTCCTGGGGCTTATACTAGTGGATCTTCCCAGCTCCATTGTACGCTGTTTGCTGTCCGAAGAGAAGGAGAAGCCAGTGGATCTTCTTTCTGGGTGGCGTCCAGGCGAACGTGATGAGGAATCTTTCCGGCCAAGTCGTGAATGCAATGTGATTTCTCGCGAAGGCGATTCCCTAATCGGGGGCACTGTGTCGTGGACTCTATATAAACACGGGACAGGTTTGCCGAAGCTGCGTCTAAGAGGCGATTTGTCATCTGCTCTAAGTAGGCATCCTTGGAGTCTTGGAACATCTACCGAGGACGAAAGCCATTAGTGAAACTGCCCGTCGTCATCGGGGAAATTCGTGCGAAGCGGGAACAGACTGCCGTGTGTTGCAAGGGAGCGTAAATGATGAAGGGGACGCACACGGTTGTGGGAAAGAGGCCGGCATGGGGTTTGCACGCTCTATGTCGTTACGGCCCATGAAGAGGCCCTAAAGCACTATAAGGTTTACTGGAAGCATGTTTCACTTGTCAAGGAAACCTGTTGGGGAACATGTGCTTTTGCTGAGGTCGAAGTGCACGGAAAGATTCAGTGCGACTATTGGTGTGTCCCGTGACGTCTAAGACAGCGCTCACGCAATGGCGAGGAAGGATTGACAGTCGTTACCTGGAATCCATGGATTCTGAGCAACATTCGCTCCCGTGTTCTTTTCCGCGGGGACCATCATCCCACGCTGACACGACTGCTGCTTTTTCCTTGGCGCCAGGACCTCGGCAACAAGACAGCAGAGAAAGACCCTTGAGGGATCTATGCTCTCCGACGAAGCATCTGCTTCGACTCCTTGAGCAGAAACGAATGCAACGGCAGCTTTCCTCGAGCTTCAGCCGTGGATCTTTCCCAGCTATACTGTGCCGCGTTTCTTGGCGAAAAGTAAGAAGCCGCTGGACCCTCTTTGCCGTGTCCCCGGCGAATGCCAAGAGAAAGTTTCCTGGTGAGGACGTGGTTGTAAGCCGTATCTGCAGCCAACCGTACCCTAAATCGAGAGAAATACGTTTTGGAGCTCCTCTAGACCTCGAAAGGGACTCCCAAAGAGGTTTCTGAGGAGGCTCTAACTCACCGTTAGAGACACAAAGGTGGGAATCCCATTATGCTGAACCACGAGGTGGGCTGTCTCTGAGGAGCCACTGGCTTTCTGCAAGCTTCTGTTTCCCAACTCATCGTACATGGCAAGGGAGAACGTGTCATCAGAATTGCCTGCCGTACGGCACCCCAGAGGAGATTGTATATCTGCTGTGTATAAGCTGCCTTGGACTCTTCTCTCATGTGCAAAGAACGAATGCCTTTTCGGAACACCGACTGGTTTCTTCGTGGAAATTCGTTCGAAGCGGGATCAGGCTGCCCCGTGTCGCAAGGGAGCGTAAATGCTGAAGGGGACTCAGACGCTTGTGATGAACAGGGTTGGGGGGCGGGGTCTTTCAATACTCGGGCTCTTTCTTCTCACGCACTGAATTTCAGACACTAGAACAGTTAGGGAAAGATTGCGTCGTATGTCAAGGGAACGGGTTTTTCGAGACGTGCGTTTGGTAAGCCAGAAGTGCTGTGAATGATCCCAAGCTACTCTCGGTGTGTCCCGGGAAGTCTAAGGCGGCCTTGAAACAGTGTAGAGGCAAGGGTAAGGTTCTTCTCTCTTCTTCGCTGAGTTCAGTTCTGATTTGAGAAAGAACTTGGCCCCCGTGTTCTTGACGGCAGGCCACGACCCAGCCAGGCTTACACGACCGTAGCTTTCTGGCCAGCGCCCGGAGTTCAGTAACACCCGTTGGGGAGCCAAGGTCTTCGGAGATCCAAGCTCTCGAACAAACCATCTGCTTAGACTATGTGGACACGTACGAAGGCAATGGCGGCTTTCCTGTAGCTCGTACGAGTGGATCCGCAGCAGCTCCGCCGTACACTCTTTCGTGACCAGAGTTCACAGAAGCCAGCGGATCTTCTCCGTAGTGTCCCAGGCGAATGCGATGGCAAAGCTTTCTGGGGAGGAAGGGGTCGTCCTGCGTTTTCTCACAAACTTCATTCCATGCATGAAGACCAAATGGCGAGCGGAGCGTCCAGCAACGTGGAAATCGTTTCCCAAGCCGTTTCTGAAGAGGCACTGACACCCTGTGAGGGCATTCAGGCGCAGATCTCCACATGTTTCATGACGAATGTAGGTCGCTCGGAGCCAAAATGCTGGCAACGACGGCTTTGAATCGAGCCGCTTCCAGGCCGCAAGCTTCTGTGTCTTTGAGGTGCACCGAACGCATCCGATAGGCCAAGGGGAAATTTCTCGGCGGATTTTCCGGCCGCATGGTCTAAGAGGCCGTCTGCCATCTGCACTCTGCAAGCTTCCTTGGACTCTTGTCACGGCTACCAAGGATGCAAGCGATTAGTGAAGAATGACCGGCGCCTTAGTGGAAATTCGTACGAAGCGGGAACAGACCGCCGTGTGATGGAAGGGAGCGCAAATGATGAAGAGGAAATGCCGGGATGGCGTTTCCACGCTGTCTTTGGTTTCTTCCCATGAAGAGGGTGTGGAAACACTGTCAAAGTGAACGAAAGATCACAGCACGTGTCAGGAAACAGGTTTCGGAATAGGTGCCTTTGGTAAGCCAGAGGTGCAGGCAACGAGTCCAGGCTACTAGTGGTGTGTCCCGTGAAGTCGATGGCAGTGCCCGCTCCAAGTAGCGGAAAGTGTTACATTTCCTGCCCGTTCTCCGTGGAATACGTGTCCGATCTGAGCAATACGGTCACTCCCGCTTTTCTGCGCGTAGCCAACTAACGACCCAGTCTGACGCCACTGTAGGTGTCTTACCCGCGCCCAGAAACCAGTAGTACAGACTGGGGAGCAACAGTCTTTGGGGCGCCATGCTCTCGAATCAGCCCCCTGCTTAGACTCCACGAAGAGAATCACGTGCAACGGCAGCTTTCCTGGGGCTTATACTAGTGGATCTTCCCAGCTCCATTGTACGCTGTTTGCTGTCCGAAGAGAAGGAGAAGCCAGTGGATCTTCTTTCTGGGTGGCGTCCAGGCGAACGTGATGAGAAATCTTTCCGGCCAAGTCGTGAATGCAATGTGATTTCTCGCGAAGGCGATTCCCTAAACGGGGGCACTGTGTCGTGGACTCTATATAAACACGGGACAGGTTTGCCGAAGCTGCGTCTAAGAGGCGAGTTGTCATCTGCTCTAAGTAGGCATCCTTGGAGTCTTGGAACATCTACCGAGGACGAAAGCCATTAGTGAAACTGCCCGTCGTCATCGGGGAAATTCGTGCGAAGTGGGAACAGACTGCCGTGTGTTGCAAGGGAGCGTAAATGATGAAGGGGACGCACACGGTTGTGGGAAAGAGGCCGGCATGGGGTTTCCACGCTCTATGTCGTTACGGCCCATGAAGAGGCCCTAAAGCACTATAAGGTTTACTGGAAGCATGTTTCACTTGTCAAGGAAACCTGTTGGGGAACATGTGCTTTTGCTGAGGTCGAAGTGCACGGAAAGATTCAGTGCGACTATTGGTGTGTCCCGTGACGTCTAAGACAGCGCTCACGCAATGGCGAGGAAGGATTGACAGTCGTTACCTGGAATCCATGGATTCTGAGCAACATTCGCTCCCGTGTTCTTTTCCGCGGGGACCATCATCCCACGCTGACACGACTGCTGCTTTTTCCTTGGCGCCAGGACCTCGGCAACAAGACAGCAGAGAAAGAACCTTGAGGGATCTATGCTCTCCGACGAAGCATCTGCTTCGACTCCTTGAGCAGAAACGAATGCAACGGCAGCTTTCCTCGAGCTTCAGCCGTGGATCTTTCCCAGCTATACCGTGCCGCGTTTCTTGGCGAAAAGTAAGAAGCCGCTGGACCCTCTTTGCCGCGTCCCCGGCGAATGCCAAGAGAAAGTTTCCTGGTGAGGACGTGGTTGTAAGCCGTATCTGCAGCCAACCGTACCCTAAATCGAGAGAAATACGTTTTGGAGCTCCTCTAGACCTCGAAAGGGACTCCCAAAGAGGTTTCTGAGGAGGCTCTAACTCACCGTTAGAGACACAAAGGTGGGAATCCCATTATGCTGAACCACGAGGTGGGCTGTCTCTGAGGAGCCACTGGCTTTCTGCAAGCTTCTGTTTCCCAACTCATCGTACATGGCAAGGGAGAACGTGTCATCAGAATTGCCTGCCGTACGGCACCCCAGAGGAGATTGTATGTCTGCTGTGTGTAAGCTGCCTTGGACTCTTCTCTCATGTGCAAAGAACGAATGCGATTTCGGAACACCGACTGGTTTCTTCGTGGAAATTCGTTCGAAGCGGGATCAGGCTGCCCCGTGTCGCAAGGGAGCGTAAATGCTGAAGGGGACTCAGACGCTTGTGATGAACAGGGTTGGGGGGGGGTCTTTCAATACCCGAGCTCTTTCTTCTCACGCACTGAATTTCAGACACTAGAACAGTTAGGGAAAGATTGCGTCGTATGTCAAGGGAACGGGTTTTTCGAGACGTGCGTTTGGAAGCCAGAAGTGCTGTGAATGATCCCAAGCTACTCTCGGTGTGTCCCGGGAAGTCTAAGGCGGCCTTGAAACAGTGTAGAGGCAAGGGTAAGGTTCTTCTCTCTTCTTCGCTGAGTTCAGTTCTGATTTGAGAAAGAACTTGGCCCCCGTGTTCTTGACGGCAGGCCACGAGCCAGCCAGGCTTACACGACCGTAGCTTTCTGGCCAGCGCCCGGAGTTCAGTAACACCCGTTGGGGAGCCAAGGTCTTCGGAGATCCAAGCTCTCGAACAAACCATCTGCTTAGACTATGTGGACACGTACGAAGGCAATGGCGGCTTTCCTGTAGCTCGTACGAGTGGATCCGCAGCAGCTCCGCCGTACACTCTTTCGTGACCAGAGTTCACAGAAGCCAGCGGATCTTCTCCGTAGTGTCCCAGGCGAATGCGATGGGAAAGCTTTCTGGGGAGGAAGGGGTCGTCCTGCGTTTTCTCACAAACTTCATTCCATGCATGAAGACCAAATGGCGAGCGGAGCGTCCAGCAACGTGGAAATCGTTTCCCAAGCCGTTTCTGAAGAGGCACTGACACCCTGTGAGGGCATTCAGGCGCAGATCTCCACGTGTTTCATGACGAATGTAGGTCGCTCCGAGCCAAAATGCTGGCAACGACGGCTTTGAATCGAGCCGCTTCCAGGCCGCAAGCTTCTGTGTCTTTGAGGTGCACCGAACGCATCCGATAGGCCCAGGGGAAATTTCTCGGCGGATTTTCCGGCCGCATGGTCTAAGAGGCCGTCTGCCATCTGCACTCTGCAAGCTTCCTTGGACTCTTGTCACAGCTACCAAGGATGCAAGCGATTAGTGAAGAATGACCGGCGCCTTAGTGGAAATTCGTACGAAGCGGGAACAGACCGCCGTGTGATGGAAGGGAGCGCAAATGATGAAGAGGAGCGCACATGATGAAGAGGAAATGCCGGGATGGCGTTTCCATGCTGTCTTTGGTTTCTTCCCATGAAGAGGGTGTGGAAACACTGTCAAAGTGAACGAAAGATCACAGCACGTGTCAGGAAACAGGTTTTGGAATAGGTGCCTTTGGTAAGCCAGAGGTGCAGGCCACGAGTCCAGGCTACTAGTGGTGTGTCCCGTGAAGTCGATGGCAGTGCCCGCTCCAAGTAGCGGAAAGTGTTACATTTCCTGCCCGTTCTCCGTGGAATACGTGTCTGATCTGAGCAATACGGTCACTCCCGCTTTTCTGCGCGTAGCCAACTAACGACCCAGTCTGACGCCACTGTAGGTGTCTTACCCGCGCCCAGAAACCAGTAGTACAGACTGGGGAGCCATGCTCTCGAATCAGCCCCCTGCTTAGACTCCACGAAGAGAATCACGTGCAACGGCAGCTTTCCTGGGGCTTATACTAGTGGATCTTCCCAGCTCCATTGTACGCTGTTTGCTGTCCGAAGAGAAGGAGAAGCCAGTGGATCTTCTTTCTGGGTGGCGTCCAGGCGAACGTGATGAGGAATCTTTCCGGCCAAGTCGTGAATGCAATGTGATTTCTCGCGAAGGCGATTCCCTAAACGGGGGCACTGTGTCGTGGAATCCATATAAACACGGGACAGGTTTGCCGAAGCTGCGTCTAAGAGGCGAGTTGTCATCTGCTCTAAGTAGGCATCCTTGGAGTCTTGGAACATCTACCGAGGACGAAAGTCATTAGTGAAACTGCCCGTCGTCATCGGGGAAATTCGTGCGAAGCGGGAACAGACTGCCGTGTGTTGCAAGGGAGCGTAAATGATGAAGGGGACGCAAACGGTTGTGGGAAAGAGGCCGGCATGGGGTTTGCACGCTCTATGTCGTTGCGGCCCATGAAGAGGCCCTAAAGCACTATAAGGTTTACTGGAAGCATGTTTCACTTGTCAAGGAAACCTGTTGGGGAACATGTGCTTTTGCTGAGTTGGCAGTGCACGGAAAGATTCAGTGCGACTATTGGTGTGTCCCGTGACGTCTAAGACAGCGCTCACGCAATGGCGAGGAAGGATTGACAGTCGTTACCTGGAATCCATGGATTCTGAGCAACATTCGCTCCCGTGCTCTTTTCCGCGGGGACCATCATCCCACGCTGACACGACTGCTGCTTTTTCCTTGGCGCCAGGACCTCGGCAACAAGACAGCAGAGAAAGACCCTTGAGGGATCTATGCTCTCCGACGAAGCATCTGCTTCGACTCCTTGAGCAGAAACGAATGCAACGGCAGCTTTCCTCGAGCTTCAGCCGTGGATCTTTCCCAGCTATACTGTGCCGCGTTTCTTGGCGAAAAGTAAGAAGCCGCTGGACCCTCTTTGCCGCGTCCCCGGGGAATGCCAAGAGAAAGTTTCCTGGTGAGGACGTGGTTGTAAGCCGTATCTGCAGCCAAGCGTACCCTAAATCGAGAGAAATACGTTTTGGAGCTCCTCTAGACCTCGAAAGGGACTCCCAAAGAGGTTTCTGAGGAGGCTCTAACTCACCGTTAGAGACACAAAGGTGGGAATCCCATTATGCTGAACCACGAGGTGGGCTGTCTCTGAGGAGCCACTGGCTTTCTGCAAGCTTCTGTTTCCCAACTCATCGTACATGGCAAGGGAGAACGTGTCATCACAATTGCCTGCCGTACGGCACCCCAGAGGAGATTGTATATCTGCTGTGTATAAGCTGCCTTGGACTCTTCTCTCATGTGCAAAGAACGAATGCCATTTCGGAACATCGACTGGTTTCTTCGTGGAAATTCGTTCGAAGCGGGATCAGGCTGCCCCGTGTCGCAAGTGAGCGTAAATGCTGAAGGGGACTCAGACGCTTGTGATGAACAGGGTTGGGGGGCGGGGTCTTTCAATACTCGGGCTCTTTCTTCTCACGCACTGAATTTCAGACACTAGAACAGTTAGGGAAAGATTGCGTCGTATGTCAAGGGAACGGGTTTTTCGAGACGTGCGTTTGGTAAGCCAGAAGTGCTGTGAATGATCCCAAGCTACTCTCGGTGTGTCCCGGGAAGTCTAAGGCGGCCTTGAAACAGTGTAGAGGCAAGGGTAAGGTTCTTCTCTCTTCTTCGCTGAGTTCAGTTCTGATTTGAGAAAGAACTTGGCCCCCGTGTTCTTGACGGCAGGCCACGAGCCAGCCAGGCTTACACGACCGTAGCTTTCTGGCCAGCGCCCGGAGTTCAGTAACACCCGTTGGGGAGCCAAGGTCTTCGGAGATCCAAGCTCTCGAACAAACCATCTGCTTAGACTATGTGGACACGTACGAAGGCAATGGCGGCTTTCCTGTAGCTCGTACGAGTGGATCCGCAGCAGCTCCGCCGTACACTCTTTCGTGACCAGAGTTCACAGAAGCCAGCGGATCTTCTCCGTAGTGTCCCAGGCGAATGCGATGGCAAAGCTTTCTGGGGAGGAAGGGGTCGTCCTGCGTTTTCTCACAAACTTCATTCCATGCATGAAGACCAAATGGCGAGCGGAGCGTCCAGCAACGTGGAAATCGTTTCCCAAGCCGTTTCTGAAGAGGCACTGACACCCTGTGAGGGCATTCAGGCGCAGATCTCCACATGTTTCATGACGAATGTAGGTCGCTCGGAGCCAAAATGCTGGCAACCACGGCTTTGAATCGAGCCGCTTCCAGGCCGCAAGCTTCTGTGTCTTTGAGGTGCACCGAACGCATCCGATAGGCCAAGGGGAAATTTCTCGGCGGATTTTCCGGCCGCATGGTCTAAGAGGCCGTCTGCCATCTGCACTCTGCAAGCTTCCTTGGACTCTTGTCACGGCTACCAAGGATGCAAGCGATTAGTGAAGAATGACCGGCGCCTTAGTGGAAATTCGTACGAAGCGGGAACAGACCGCCGTGTGATGGAAGGGAGCGCAAATGATGAAGAGGAAATGCCGGGATGGCGTTTCCACGCTGTCTTTGGTTTCTTCCCATGAAGAGGGTGTGGAAACACTGTCAAAGTGAACGAAAGATCACAGCACGTGTCAGGAAACAGGTTTCGGAATAGGTGCCTTTGGTAAGCCAGAGGTGCAGGCAACGAGTCCAGGCTACTAGTGGTGTGTCCCGTGAAGTCGATGGCAGTGCCCGCTCCAAGTAGCGGAAAGTGTTACATTTCCTGCCCGTTCTCCGTGGAATACGTGTCTGATCTGAGCAATACGGTCACTCCCGCTTTTCTGCGCGTAGCCAACTAACGACCCAGTCTGACGCCACTGTAGGTGTCTTACCCGCGCCCAGAAACCAGTAGTACAGACTGGGGAGCAATAGTCTTTGGGGCGCCATGCTCTCGAATCAGCCCCCTGCTTAGACTCCACGAAGAGAATCACGTGCAACGGCAGCTTTCCTGGGGCTTATACTAGTGGATCTTCCCAGCTCCATTGAACGCTGTTTGCTGTCCGAAGAGAAGGAGAAGCCAGTGGATCTTCTTTCTGGGTGGCGTCCAGGCGAACGTGATGAGAAATCTTTCCGGCCAAGTCGTGAATGCAATGTGATTTCTCGCGAAGGCGATTCCCTAAACGGGGGCACTGTGTCGTGGACTCTATATAAACACGGGACAGGTTTGCCGAAGCTGCGTCTAAGAGGCGAGTTGTCATCTGCTCTAAGTAGGCATCCTTGGAGTCTTGGAACATCTACCGAGGACGAAAGCCATTAGTGAAACTGCCCGTCGTCATCGGGGAAATTCGTGCGAAGCGGGAACAGACTGCCGAGTGTTGCAAGGGAGCGTAAATGATGAAGGGGACGCACACGGTTGTGGGAAAGAGGCCGGCATGGGGTTTGCACGCTCTATGTCGTTACGGCCCATGAAGAGGCCCTAAAGCACTATAAGGTTTACTGGAAGCATGTTTCACTTGTCAAGGAAACCTGTTGGGGAACATGTGCTTTTGCTGAGGTCGAAGTGCACGGAAAGATTCAGTGCGACTATTGGTGTGTCCCGTGACGTCTAAGACAGCGCTCACGCAATGGCGAGGAAGGATTGACAGTCGTTACCTGGAATCCATGGATTCTGAGCAACATTCGCTCCCGTGTTCTTTTCCGCGGGGACCATCATCCCACGCTGACACGACTGCTGCTTTTTCCTTGGCGCCAGGACCTCGGCAACAAGACAGCAGAGAAAGACCCTTGAGGGATCTATGCTCTCCGACGAAGCATCTGCTTCGACTCCTTGAGCAGAAACGAATGCAACGGCAGCTTTCCTCGAGCTTCAGCCGTGGATCTTTCCCAGCTATACTGTGCCGCGTTTCTTGGCGAAAAGTAAGAAGCCGCTGGACCCTCTTTGCCGCGTCCCCGGCGAATGCCAAGAGAAAGTTTCCTGGTGAGGACGTGGTTGTAAGCCGTATCTGCAGCCAAGCGTACCCTAAATCGAGAGAAATACGTTTTGGAGCTCCTCTAGACCTCGAAAGGGACTCCCAAAGAGGTTTCTGAGGAGGCTCTAACTCACCGTTAGAGACACAAAGGTGGGAATCCCATTATGCTGAACCACGAGGTGGGCTGTCTCTGAGGAGCCACTGGCTTTCTGCAAGCTTCTGTTTCCCAACTCATCGTACATGGCAAGGGAGAACGTGTCATCAGAATTGCCTGCCGTACGGCACCCCAGAGGAGATTGTATGTCTGCTGTGTGTAAGCTGCCTTGGACTCTTCTCTCATGTGCAAAAAACGAATGCGATTTCGGAACACCGACTGGTTTCTTCGTGGAAATTCGTTCGAAGCGGGATCAGGCTGCCCCGTGTCGCAAGGGAGCGTAAATGCTGAAGGGGACTCAGACGCTTGTGATGAACAGGGTTGGGGGGGGGGTCTTTCAATACCCGAGCTCTTTCTTCTCACGCACTGAATTCAGACACTAGAACAGTTAGGGAAATGA
>NW_011919686.1:0-3094 GCF_000151845.1 Pteropus vampyrus
GAATTCATAGATCAGTTCTAACAGTTTTTGGGTGGAATCTTTAGGGTACTCTATATATAATATCATGTCATCAATAATGAGTTTTACTTCTTTTCCAATTTGGATGCCTTTTATTTCTCTTTCTTGTCTTATTGCTGTAGCTAAGACTCATAATACAATGTTGAAGAGGAGTGGTGAAAGTGGGAATACTTGTCTTGTTCCTGATCTTAAGGAAAATGCTTTTAGCTGTTCCCCATTGAGTATGATGTTAGCTATAGATTTGTCATATATGGCCATTATTATGTTGAGAGATGTTCCCTCTATTCCCACTTTGCTGTGAGGTTTTTGTTGTTGTTGTTGTTGTTGTTGTTTTTTTAGCATAAGTAGATTCTGGATTTTGTCGACTGCTTTTTCTGTGTCGATTTGATATGATCATATGGTTTTTATCTTTTGATTTGTTAATGTGATGTATCATGTTAATTGATTTGTGGATATTGTACTAATCTTTCATTCCAGGAATAAATCTAACTTGATCATGGTGTATGATATATGTATTGTATTGCTGAATTTGGTTTACTAATATTTTCTTGAGAATTTTTGCATCAATGTTCCTAAGAGATATCGGCCTATAGTTTTTGTTTTGTATACTCTTTGTCAGGTTTTGGAATCAAGTAATGGTGGCCTAGTAAAGGAATTAGGGAAGCTTCCCTATTCTTAATTTTTTTGGAATAGTTTGAGAAGAATAGGTGTTAATTCTTCTTTGAAAGTTTGGTGAAATTTACCTATGAAGCCATTTGGCCCAGGACTTTTGTTTTTGGGGAGGTTTTTGACTACTGATTCTATTTCATTGGTGGTAATAATAGAGCATTTTTAGATTTACAAAAAAAAAAATAAAGGTCAGAAAGTATAGAAAGTTTCCATATATACACTCCAACACAATTTTCCTCTGTTATTAATATCTTGTATTAGTATAGTACATGTATTACAATTGATAAACTCTTCTGATACATTATTATAACCAAAGTATAGTTTACATTTGAGTCCACTCTTTGTGTTATATACTTCTATGGGTTTTAACAAATGAATAATGTCATATATCAACCATTACACTATAATACAGAATAGTTTCACAACCCTAAAAATGCCCTGTGTTCCACCTATTCATCTCAAACTCCACCTCTAACTCCTGGCAAATATTGATTGTGTGTGTGTGTGTGTGTGTGTGTGTGTGTGTGTGTGTGTGTGTGTGTGTGTGTATAGCTTTACCTTTAGAATCAATTTGTTGATTTTTACAAAGTAACTTGCCAGGATTCTGTCTGAGACTGAGTGTGATATAGATCAAATTAGGAAGAATAACACTGAGACCTTATATCGATGAGCATGGAATCTTTCTTTTTATTTAGATTTTCTTTGATTTCTTTCATCAGCATTTTATAGTTTTCCTCAAATAGCTCTTACACATATTTTGTTTGGTGTATAGACAATTATTTCATTTTTTCTTGGTAGCAATGCAAATGTTGGTATGTCCTGAGATCTACATTTAAGGCCAGAGTGATCATAGCAAATTGATTCTTTATAAAGGTCCGATGTTTAAAATAATTCCATTATATTTAGAGGATATTTCTAAATATCGTATTAGAAAAGAAAGTTAAAAATCTAAAACTTACAAAATTTTAGAGTTTAAATAGCATCATAGCTGAAAAGACATACTTTAAATTCCATATATCATAAAAATCCAAATTTCAATACTATAATCAAGCCATGAAAAAATATGAGCTATTTTGAACTCATTTAAACAAATAGGTCATTTAAGCACTTTTCTTTATAGCTTCTATCCTTGAAGTTTATGTCAATCCTTCAAAAACAGTACGCTTAACAGAAATGATACAATAATTATTGATATAACAGCAAATTATACTAATTATCACAAATGGTAGATGAATAAGATGCCTAATTTCAAGAATTTGAAGGGTACTTGAATGTAAATATATAAAAAAAATATTGCTTCAATGACTGGGTTTCCTGAGGTTATTTTAAAAAATATTGTAAGCCTGTTTATTTACGCTGCAAGGGTAAAATCAGAGTGGTACTGATGATTCATTGTGGAAAACGCCAGAGATGAGAAGCTAAGTAGACTGTTTTTTCTTGATTTTTATTTTGTGTATTCTAATAAAGTCAAATTTCTTCTTCTATTACTTTACTTATTTATTTACTTATTTATTATTTATTTATTTATTACTTTTATTTAAACTTTATTATATTCTCTGTGGCATTTCTGCCTTCGACGTGGATTTGTCTGTGTACTTATTTGCAAGCACAAATCTACATTGCTACGCTTTAACACGAGACAGAAATATACCTTACTCTAAAGTAGTTATTGTAATTGGATATGTGTTATAATAGTATCTTATGCAAGGTATAAATGAGACAAGGAGAGGTCAAGCTAACTTTCAGAGACAATTAAGTAAGGCATCATCGACTAAAGCAGTATAATTTGTAGGAAGAGAAGGTAAAGAAAGGATGGCGATATAAAGGCATAGAAGCATGGACAGTCATTGGGAAAAGCAAACAGCTTGCTGCAACAGAGTGTAGAGGAGTAATTGGTAAAGAAAAGATTTACAGAAAATGTAGAAAGATAAAAGTATGCTAGCAAGATTTTAGTTTATCACAAATGCTTTTGAACCTAGTATTGACAAATGGTAGATTTTCTTAATAAAATTCATGCTAGCATAAGATTGTAATATTTAATTTGGATATCAGGAAGAGGGGAGTGTAGAGAAAAAGATGAGCAAAAGATCAGTTAGGAAAACATTTTCACATATGAGTAGAAAGACAAACCGGAGTTCTACATTTTCAAACTCCTTTTTTTATTTCAGATGTTGAAATTCAATTAATTACCACATTGATTAATTCAAGTTTATTTATATGAGACTTATATCCCATAATTAAAGTATCAATCCTCTGTTAGATTGTGGAAAAATAAAGCAATTAGGACATGGATCTTGACCTAGTAGAGCACATGATCTCATGGGATACAAATAGGAATAGAGATGGCTACTATACAAAGCCTGGGATTAGAGCAAAGATCCATCACAAGAGATAATTTATGTACAGA
>NW_011919687.1:0-1451 GCF_000151845.1 Pteropus vampyrus
AATTTAGCCTTTAGACCATGAAAGATATCTAGAGGCATCTTCACCTCCATGTATGGTCTGACGGAAGATGCCATAACTTCCACATTCATTTTGAAGATATAACATTTTTAACATAATTATTGAAAAAATAGCATACTATTTTTTTTTTTGAAAAGTTTTCTTCAAAGATAAGGAATACAATTTGCTGCATCAGGAACAAAGGAAAGTAACCAGATTTTAGAGATAGGTTAGTTAAACTTATTGTAAAGGAAATTAATGTTGAAATATTATAGAGTCAATTATAGGTTTAAAAAAACAAAACTTAATAATCAGTTTGAGGGAATTGGTACTGCAAGACAGTAAAAAACATGAAGAATTTTCTTTATGAAAACAGTAATAGAAGTAACCAACTGAATGGGAGAAGATATTTGTGAACACCTCTGGTAAGGGGCTAATATCCAAAATATATAAAGAACTCATAAACTTAACAACAAAAGAAAATGATCCAATTAAAATACAAGCAGAGGATATGAATAGACGCTTTTTCCAAAAAGACCTACAAATGGGCAATAGACATATAAAAAAGATGCTCAACTTCACTAGCTATTAGGAAAATGCAAATCGAAACCACAACGGGATACCATCCACACCTGTAAGAATGGCTATCAACAGGACAAGTGATAAGAGGTTGTGGAGAAAAGGGAACCCTCATACACTGCTGGTGGGAATGTAAATTGATACAGCTACTAAAGAAAACAGTATAGAGATTCTTCAAAAAATTAAGAAAAGAATTACCATATGACCCAGGAATCCCTCTTCTGGGTATCTACCTCAAAAATTTGAAAAAAATTATCCATAAAGATATATGCACCCCAGAGTTCATTGCAGCATTATTCACGATGGCTAAGATATAGAAACAACCAAAGTATCCATCGATAGATAATTGGATAAAGAAGATGTGGTACATATATACAGCGGAATATTACTCAGCCATAGAAACATAAATGAATCTTGAAATGACAATGCTAAGTGAAAATAAGTCAGAAAAAGTGGAAACCATATGATTTCACTCATATATGATATATAAAACTGAAAGCAACAAATAATATAAACAAAAACTCATAGACACAGACAACAGTTCAGTGGTTACCAGAGGGAAAGAGGGGAAGAGGAGCAGATAAGGATAAAGGGGGTCAAATATATGGTGACAGAAGGAGATTTGATTTTGGGTGGTGAACACACAATGCAATATACAGATGACCTGTTATTGAATTATATATTTAAAATCTGTATAGTTTTATTAATCACTGTCGCCCGATAAATTTAGTCAAAAATACATAAACATATAAACATTGTAATATTAGGGTCCCTGTGAGTCTTTTTTTGTTTTCTAATTCTGGTCATCACTAATTATTTATTACTATTATTATTATTATTATTATTATTATTATTATTATTTATGCCTACAGCTG
>NW_011919688.1:0-1384 GCF_000151845.1 Pteropus vampyrus
TCATTCTGTTGGATCTCGCCATGCTTTTATGCATCTGTGAGAAGTGATAATGGGGCTTTCTGGCTTTCTTTAATCTGTTGCTGTCATGAGTTGCATTCATTGGTTTCCCAATATTAAACCAGTCTTATATTCCCGGAATCAGATCCCCTCGGTCATGATGCTTCTTATATATTATCATATCAATTTGCCAATATTTTGCTGAAGATTTTTGTATGTGTGTAGATGAAGGATATCAGTCTGTAGTCTTCAAGGAACTGCTTTGTCTGGTTAACGGTATCAGGTTAAGCCTGGCAGTTTTGCTGTCCATGTAACATCAGCAATATAAAATCACAGGAGAAGTGTTATATTCTGAAAAAATTTCTATATATGCTATTACTTCTTCCTTAAATGCTTGGCAATTCACTGGTAAAGCTATGTAGGCATGATTTGTCTGTGTGTTACTTTATTTTTTAGAAAAAAAATTTAACTATGAATGCAATTTTCTTAATAAAAAGGTATATGGCTATTCAGGTTTTCTATTTGTTTTTGAGTCACTTTTGATCATTGGTGTTTTTTCAAGAAATCCATCCATTTCATCTAAATTATCAAATTTATTTGGTAAAAAGTTGCTCACAATATTCCTTTGTTTTCCTTTTAATGTGTATAAGCGACGTTCCCCTCTTTCATTCCTGATTGTGGTCATTTGTATCTTCTCCCATTTTTCTTGATCATCCTAATTAGAGGTTATCAACTTCATTGAAGTTTTGAAATAACCAGCTTTGGTTTTATGGATTTTTTTTCTTTGTTTTCTATTTTTTTGGTTTCTGTTCTCTTATTCTCTTGTCTATGTTGTGTTTAATAGAAGCCTTTTCTAACTTCTTAAGGTAGAAACTTAAATGATTGGTTTTCAACCTTTTCCAACTTAAACATTTAAAGCAACAAATTCCCTGTGAACACTGCTTAAGCTGTGTTTTACATATCCTGATGTAGAGTTGTATTTTAGTTTTCATTTAGTTCTAAATACTTTTTAATTTCCTTTGTAATTTCTTCTTTCAACGATGGTTTATTTACAAGTATATTGTTTAATTTCCAAATGTTTGGAGATTTTCCAGATATCTTTTTGTTATTGATTTTAATTTAATTATTTTGGTATTGGAGAATGTACTCTATGATTTTATAGTCTTTTATAGTGTGAGACTCATTTTTATGTCTCAACATAATATGTCTTTTGGTGACTATCTCATAGCACTTGAAAATAATGTGACCTTGAGCAGGTCTTCTACTTACTGTAAACTTGAGGTTTCTTGTCTATAAAGGGTACCCTCTATTCCACATAAGAAGCATGCAGCAGAGGCTTTGAGATGTGGGTTATTCGTGGTTCTGATGTGCCTGTGTCTTGATCTCT
>NW_011919689.1:0-2301 GCF_000151845.1 Pteropus vampyrus
AGGCATTGTCGACTTAGGATTATTTTCAGCTCCGGTGGGGTTTGTCAGGCTGTAACCCCTCTGTAGGTGGAGGAGCGTCTGTGTAGGTAGGCATCAGGTTCCGGTTGCCAGCTTGAACACTGATAGGTTAAGTTACTCCTGGTTCACTCATTGTTTCTAATGATTTTATGAATTAGATGCTAGTAAGCAAACTGGTATGTAGCAAAGTGTTCATTCATGTAGCATGTCTTTTGGGAGGCAACATGCAATAATTTATCTTTCAGGATTATGTTTTCTTTCAGGATTAAATTCATTTTTCTTATCTAGATTTTAAAAAATTTGGTTGTAAAGTGTCCTGGTTTTCTGTTTGAAGAGATCTCTTTATAATTTTTTGAGAGAGCGTCCAAGTCTAGCTGAGAAAAGGAATATTTTTTTAAGTTTAGTAATAGAAAATTCAGTTTACTCTTTGGGACTTTAAATTGGCTTGGTATTTTAAAAAGTCCTAAATTAGAAATATTAACATTCATCGATTTCATTCATTTATGTTTCTAAGCACTCAAGTGGAGTTTTTTCTCTATTTTCTTGGACATGGGTAATTAGTAAAGTGAAACCGGCCTGTCAGTTGAGAGCCGCCTTTGGTATAGTTCCTCTGCAGGTGGAAAGTCGTGGTGTCTGTATGTCGACGCAAAGCAGAAGGCGAAGGGCTTTTTTTGGAAATGGTTGTTTCATTTAGTAGTTTTTCCTCGCCACTCACACCTGAACATTTCTATTTTCAGAAATGATTCTCCAGGAATGTATTAGAAAGCTTTTCATAATGAAATAAATTGTTTTTTAAATGTCCATATGCTATTTTTTTTAGGTGGTGGTGGTGGTTGTTGTTATCTGGTATCTACATCACACTTTCTGTTTCTGGAGACCTTTAGAATACTATTAAGTTTTTCCTGGTTTTGGAAGTTAAGCTTCAGATATAGATGTATCTTTCATTATGATATAGATAAACTTATTTTGTGTTAATTCTCTAAAGCGGTATTTCAAGGCCAGTGGTTCGAGTTTACTTTATCTAAATTTGTCTGAAAAATTTGCCATCTAATGATGCATTTTTACTCTACTTGGCTGTCACAAGTTATATTTCTTAGCTTTCTACAAGAATGTGTTGTAGAAATGGCCTATATTATGTACTGTAAATGTTGAGCAGATTTACTGCAGAATTTGGTTGATAGGCATAAGATTTAAGCCTTATGTTTATGTGTTTGGACAATCTTTTTACGTATGTGTATGAGAGTAAAGTTGTGGTTTGTTTTTTCTTTTGTTCGCTTTGGAGGGTGGGTACAGTGATCAGTATCTACTATCAGATTTTTTAACTCCATTAATCATCTTTGATTGGTGGTTTCAGTCAGCCTTGATAACCGCTTGATAATTCTGTGGTTTCTGTTTAGGAAGATGATAAGCTTGGCTTTTTGGATTACATTCTCTCTTTAAGAAAATCAGAATGTGTTTTAAAATCAACGTGGTTAAGTTTGCTTTTTCCTTCATAGACATTTGTGTGCAAAAAAAGGGCTTCCAAAAAAAAAGCAGGTAGTATTTTATCGATACATATTTTTTAATCCCTCACTTGGATCCCAGATTCTTTTGGAATTTTCAAGTGAGAGTTGACAATCTAAACTTAACGTTGGTATTTTATCACCGGGAGATCGATGTTAAGCTGAATTAATATCTTGATTATTACGGGAAATTATAAGTCCTAATAAAAGTGTCTTCAAGCTATTTAGTTCTGTCCTTTTTACATTTTTAATGTTAAGGCTTTATTTCTTTTGGGATTTCTAATGATCTTGGCAGAGTGCTTCTTGCCAGTCTTTCCTTCCCAGTACCTCCTCAGCAGAGGGTTTGTGGGGTCGCCCAGAGGTCTCCCGTTGCTCTGTGGCGTTACCCCAGGCACATCATCACAGCCACGGTTTATCTGTCTGCCTCCCTGATGACGCATGAAGCCCAGCGCTTAGAGTTTTATTTTTTTAAAACATTATTCTTATATCTGTCACATGGTAGGTGCCCAGTAAATATTTTGTGGGAAGAATATTGAATGTGGCTTTCTTATTCCTGACAAAACATGGGGCATATGCTTTTTTAAAACAGTGACATTGTCTGTTAGAGTATTAAGGATTTATGTTTTCCAGTCTTGTTCTTTTGTGTAAAAATTACAACTAAACGCAAAAACTATGGTAGGTAGTTGACGCCTTCGCCGCGTTTATTCTTTGCTGAGTTCATTGCTTTTTGTGCTGTTGGGGAAAAATAACCTAGACTTTGTGTGCACGCCCATGTATGCTT
>NW_011919690.1:0-1156 GCF_000151845.1 Pteropus vampyrus
TGAGTGACAGGGACTAGTCCTCGGCAAGGAGTGAGGACTACGCAGGGTCCTGCTCAGTCACAGGTGCCATACTCTGAAACAGGACAGGGCAAGGCCTCCCCTCTCAGAAGAAAACCGTCCCTTGGCGTGGGTGGCGGGCCCTTGGAAAGTGCGTTCCTCAGCCGTGTCTTCCCCGGGCTTGAACAAAATGCACCCTGCACCCACCAGGAGCAGGAATGGGGGCGGGGGGCACGGGGCTCAGAGAGCCTGGTGTGCTGCGCTCATGCAGTGTACCCTGGGGGAGCCGGTGACAGGCGGTGGACACTCAGCAGAGCAAAGAGGCCAGGGAAGGGCCTGGAGTTTAAGCCTGCAGTTCACCTGTCTCAGTGGGGTGCCCTGTGCTGTCCTGCGGGCAGTGGGCAGCCTGGTGCCCCCACATCCGGCTAAGTCACCAGAGGGCTCAGTCCTGCCCACCCAGGTCCTGTCCACCCTCATGAGTGCGGGGCGCGGCCTGGGGCTGTGCATTCGCTGCTGGTCCCACCCTACAGGTCCCTGCAGGGGCCTCAGCCACGGAGAGACGCAGCCCCACGAGGAAGGGTCCCCTCCTGGAAAAAAGGCTCCGAGGAGGGGACGTGGGGGTCTTTCTCCACTGGTGTGCTCGGCCATGCCAGCGACGTCTGGATCTCGTAGGGCGCTGGCGGGAAGGATGCCCCGGGGTCGGAAGAGGAAGGCGCCCTGGCTTCTTGGGGAGAAAAGGGAATCGGCAGGGCCTGAGGAAGGGGCACCCCGGCTGCCCGCGAAAAGAAAGCGCAGGACAGCGCACAGGGAGGGCCCCCCGGGCCGCAGTTGGGGCTCAGACGCGCCGGCCCCCGCGAGCGGGTGCTCCCCCCGCCGCGCGAGGCCCCGGGGTCCCCCCGCTGGGCCGCATCGCACACCTCGCCGCTGCGCCCCGCCCGCCCCGCGCCCCGGATGCAGCGCGCGCCCCGGCCGGGAGGGGGCGCCGGGCGGTGACGCGCGCCGGGCGAGGCGGGGGTTTCAAGCGCTTTATAAGGCGCGGAGTCCGCGAGCGATTACGGGGCGCCGCGCTCGGAGCCCAGAGGGACGCGCCGCCCGCATGGCCCCCGCCCGCCTGACTGCTCGTCGCCGCCGGTCTGCTGGCCGCCGCCGCCGGCCTCGC
>NW_011919691.1:0-1267 GCF_000151845.1 Pteropus vampyrus
TCATGCGTGTGTATATATATATATATATATATATATATATATATATATATATATATATATATAGGCATCATGATTATTACCATTTTTTTTTTTTTTACCATAATGATAAAAGTATCTTTAGTGTAGTAGCAGCTTGGAAGCTTAAATTTTCTGTTTTCTAAAATGTTATTTCTTTAAAGCGGTGAAATTTATTGAAAAGAGCCCACTAGTACCAAAGTTTTAGTGCTAGCCAAAACTCCTCTATTTCCTAAACAGATATTTAACTTTGAATAAATTACTAATATCTTAATTTCTTTATTTGAAAAATGGGGGATATAAGATTATATAAACAACTCACAAGGTTGTTGAAAAGGGCCAAATATATGGTGCTCTAAGACACTAATAAATGGGTTTACATGTACATATCTATATATTTTTTCTGTTGAGTTTAGAGATTGTGATATTCTATTATTTCTAGTTGTGGTAATATTTTGTATGTAATAAATGCATTTTTCGTTGTAAACATTCTGTGAGTAGCATCTGAAATGATCTGTGTCTTTTCTCTGAATCCTTAGCTCTTAGGACAGAGTATAAACATAAAACATAGCTCTTATGCCATGTTTTTTTTTAAAAAAATATTACTCTGAATAAATGTTAAAATACGTACTGTCATATGTTAGATTATTCCTAGAGCCGGAAGTAGAAAGACTGAATCTAGACTCTAACTTTCCTGCTTATTGGCTCAGTGACTTGGGGAAGCATCTTAAACTCTCTGAATCTTCATCATCCTCAATCTTATTCTAAAAATACTGGTGCAAATTTAACAGAAACCATTGATTCTTGTCTCTTAAAATACACTCACACAAAACTGCATTTAATTTAAACAGGCTCATTGATTCAATAAAGCCCATTCATTAACTTCTTTTGCATAAAATATCTTTCTTTATATACATGATAAATATATATTAAACACCTACAATGTGGCCAGCACTCTTCTAGGCACTAGGTTATGGCCAGGAACAAAAAAATGACATACCCTATGCTTTTATGTTGTTTATAATCTATGAGGGATAAGTAATTATTAGTAACTAATGAATAAGAATTAAGCACTAATAACTAATGAGTAAAAATCACCATGAGGGAAAGGAACATAGTTCTCTGAGAGAACTGAAAAATTGATGATCAGGAAAGATTTTCCTGAGAATATAAACTGAAATTTTGGGAATGAGTAAAAATATAAATGTCAAGGATGAAATTATGGGCTACATAATCTAGGAAGAGGGAATAA
>NW_011919692.1:0-1146 GCF_000151845.1 Pteropus vampyrus
CATGTATACATATAATGTATGCACATACATCCTCATACATAGATCATGGTTTCAGATAATTATAACAATAAATAAAATACTAATAATCTTCTGAAATAATACATCATATACATTTATATGCATGCTATTTTAAAGTATTTTAACACATATATGTGTGTTTAGATTTTGTCCTCACTTTGTGCAAATGTTAGTGCAATTTTTCATGTTTTGTTTTTTTTCCTATTTAAATATGTAGGTACTTTTGAGGGCCAAATTGGGAGACAGAACTGTGTACTGAATAATTCTCTGGACATTAGACTATTTCATTCCTAGTTCTGTATTTGTAACCTGTGATTCTTTGAAAGTTATTTAACTCTCCGAGTTTCAATTTCCACACTATCGAAAGAAAAATATTGCCATAGAGTTTTGGCGCAGAAAATTCTATTTATTTATTTATTTATTTATTTATTTATTTATTTATTTATCTATCTATCTATCTATCTATCTTTTTAAATTAAATTTATTGGATGATATTGATTAATAAAATTATATAGGTTTCAAATGTAAAGTTGAATAATACATCATATGTATATTGCATTGTGTGTTTACCACCCAAAGTCAAATTTTCTTCTGTCAGCGTATATTTGACCTCCTTTACCCTTATCTACATTCTCCCTTCCCCCCTTTTTCTTCTGGTAACCACTAAACTATTGTCTGTGTCTATGAATTTTTGTTCGTTTGACTTGTTCATTTGTTGCTTTCAGTGTTATATTCTACATATGAGTGAAATTATATGGTGCTCAACCTTCTCTAACTTATTTTGCTTAGCATGATAATCTCAAGATCCATCCATGTCAGAAATGAAAGTATTTCATCTTTTCTTATGTGAAGAAAAATTTAGACTTTTATACGAAAGCACTACTGTGAAACTATTCAAATAAAATATATAATCAATCATATTTCAAGAAAATATGACAAGTTCAGTTTCACTGAATGAACAAACTTTAATATCATTGAAGAAAAGAATCCATATATAATTTGATCAGACTTAGGTTCTGTTCTCTTTAGCAGAGTTAATCAAATATTTGACTAAAGCCAGAAAAGACATAATCATTAAGAGTCTAGACTGCTGGATGCCAGAATTAATATTCAAAACTATCCCAAGAA
>NW_011919693.1:0-1189 GCF_000151845.1 Pteropus vampyrus
TGGGGGTGGGAGGGGAGGTGGCAAGAGTTCATCTCTATTTTTACTCAATCAGGCAAATGGCTCCAACCACAGAGCCCTAGATACAGCAGTGCTGAGTTTCTGCAGCTGTTGACACCTAAAGATGCTGGATATTTACTCAGCAAAAGGCACTGACTCTTCAAGAAAGTGACTTGATGATGCCTGCTATAAGAAAAGGCATTTCAGGGAGTATTTAACAGCACATTAATACTCTTTATATAACACAAATATTTAGCCTGCCTATTGCTAAAAGTTTTTTGCTAAATAATGTACCTTCAGAAATGAACAGCAAGAGGGGGAAACATTTTTCTTCCTGCTGTACAGGCTAGAGGGCACTGTGGTATAATCTTAGTAGATAGATACCTTTTCAACCTTTACCCAGACTTTTACACATCAGTTATAGAACAAATATTTCTACATGGTGGTGCTGCCTGATGGCCAACATGTAAGATTGGACAGTGACACTACCTTGAAACGAGCGGCAGTGCTTATTTGAGTATTTTAGTCTATTTTCTTATTTTGTCGTATGAAATTGCATGGAAAGAAATGGAAGTCATGAAAGTATTAGTCCTAATGATAACGAGCAAAGATCTCAGATATAAAAACAAACAAACAAAAAAAAACAGTCGATCTGACAGCTGGTCGATGTTATGAATTAAAACAAAAGTAAGGAAACTATATGAAATGCTGAAATTTTATATTGAGATTGTACTCGAAAATATATATCTAATTGGAAATTTCTTCATATATTTAGTTCTTTGTGTATGTATGGAAGCACCACCCTTAAAAATAGAAAGCTTTTAAAAAATGTAAGCTTCGTTTTGTTCATCTTTTCAATGGAAAACCAAGAGAGTTTAGAAGATGGCCACTTTTGCAGAAAGGTGATTTCAAGAAAAGTGATTTCACAATTATGGTCCTTGGATACAACAAATGTTGCTGTGTCTTTACACACGTTGACTTTACAGAAGCATTTGTGATACCTCACAAAATGGGTAACATTCAGGTGTTCAGTAAATGTTTTCAAAATAATTTGAAAACTAGGGGCTGTTTTCTTTTGAATTTTAGTTGAAATTGCCCCCCCCCCCACCATGCAGCTACATTTGTTTTATGCGAAAGGAACGAGAATGTGGCAAGTTGCCTTGTTGCACTGTAAAAACGGTACTATAGAAGA
>NW_011919694.1:0-5088 GCF_000151845.1 Pteropus vampyrus
GTCAGTCCCTTGCAATCACCACCCACCCTCACCCGTGCTCACCCAGAGCACTTGTCCTCTCCTGTCCGCACCTCAACTCAAGTCACCCTGCCCCCCAGTCCCAGGCCCTCAGCACTAGTCTCACCTGCTGCCTCTTGTTCTTTCGACCTCACCACCCCTCGCAGACCTGCAAACTGCTCTTCGTTCAACTGTTCTTTGGCCTCTTCCCCCATCCATTGGTTCCTTGACCCCGTGGGCTCTCGCACCCTACACCATGTATCCAAAATCCCTATTTATGCCACTTGGTCAGCTCTGGCCTTTCCCACAGCCGGCTTCCCCCAGCACCTCCCCTCCCGTGCTGGATGTCTAACCCTAACTCTCTGTGGGAGTGTGATCCCCTTCCCCAACCACTACCTTACACCATTCTCATCATGTGGGTCCTTCCGCAGGCTGTGCATCTTGCTTACCTGCCCTGGGCTTTTACGTTCTATTTTGTCTTGCCATCCCCCTCCTTTCTAACTCTAAGCCACCCTTGGGCACACTGCACTGGCCCTTGTGACCCTCACCACCCACCTCTCCCCAGGGAACACTGGCAGGTCCATCTACCTCTTCACCAGGACCCGCCCCATGCCTCTCCCACTCTGGGCCCAGGCCCACCCCTTCGCCTACCCAGGGGTACTGGCCCAGGCTAAACTCCCTTAGGGCCACAAAGCAGCCCCTGCTGACCCTGGCCTCATTCCCACACCCTCCTTGTCCCCACCTTGTCCATGATGAGCCTTCCCTGGCTCTCCCTCTCACCCTAACCCGCCTTTGCACCACAGCTGCTCTGACCAGGGATCCCTCCCATCTTACCTTACTTCCCCTCCCTCCCCTCTGGCAAGACCTCCCCTTCACCATGGTCATCTTGCCTCTCCCTTGCCCCCTGCAGGCCAGCCTCTCCCCTGGACCCCCTACCTGTACCCTTAGGGAGCCTGTGTCCTGGCACCTGTCCTCCATGTTTGCCCATCTCCATTCTCCCTTCTTCCACCCCTCAATTCCCCTCTCCTTCCTTTCCCCTTTTCTATTTTCCTGCATTGGAAATCTTCATTCTTGTCTTTTGGTACATGTGCAATTTCTGCATCCTCAACACTTCGAGAAGGTCTCTGTTCGAGAGTTACAGTAGCACTCTGTTAAAATGTGTGACATGCAGTTATGTCCAGGACTCAGTTTCATCTGTGGTTTCCTCCTTGCCCAGGATCCCAGAGTCTTCGTTATAACCTCACGGTGGTGACCGAAGATAGATCTGTGCAATCCAGATGTTTGGCTGAGGAACAGTTGGATGGTCAGCCCTTCCTGCATTATGACCGTGAGGAAGGCAGAGCAGAGTCCCAGGTGTGGCGGTAGATGCAGTCCTGGGAGCTCACGCGTGGGACACAGACATGAAGACTTGTCAGAGAATGGGAAGGACTTCAGAATAACTAGCAGAAATCATGGTCCTATTGGTCTAGAAAGGAGATGAGAGTAGGAAGGGGGCAAGAGTGATGTGTCCTGCTGGATGGGAGTGGGACCTACCAGACCTGGTCCATAAGGGCTCCCCAAGGAGAGGAGCAGAGGTTCAAGTGCTATGGGGAACAATTTGGGAGTCACAGTGCACACCCTGTGGTGAGCCTGGAGTGACCCTGCAGGGGGTTCTGACCCCGATCGGGTCAGGGCCCAGGGATGGGGAGGGGAGAGCAGGCCTGTGGCTCTGAGGTGCCCAGGTTATAATGGCCCCTGTTCAGGAAAGTCCTTGGTGTATGAGAGTTGATTGCCAACCATTCTGGGTGTTGCTGCTGTTGTTCTCGTTGTTATCATCATTCTCTGTGTCCTTCGGTCCAAGAAGAAGACATCATGGGCTCTGGAGAACCCAGGTGAGAAATCTGGGCAGTGGGAGGGGTGCGCTGACTGCAACGTAGGGTCCCTTGTATCTCTCTCTGCACAGATAAGAGTGGGGCGACAAACCTCTGTAACAGGAGCTGGAAGTTGGGTATTTGTGAGGAGAATGGGATCTACGCTGTTGCATGGTGGGTGGTGGGAGCAAGGCCAGGTGATGATGTCGACGGAGTCATGCGAGGAGACCAGCGAGGGATCCGAGTGGGAAAAGCGGGTGAGAGGACAAAAGTGGTGGTGTTATCTTCCCTCAGCAAAAGGCAGAATCCGATTTTGGAGCAGCTAAAGGAGAATAGTTGAGGGAAAAAGAAGCAATATTCCGGAACCAATTGAACCTTTATCGGTTTCTCTTCTTGCCCAGAGCTCGTTAGCCTACAGGCCCTGGATCAAGGCCAGATGGTGCCAACAGACCACAGTGGCACCAGGCAGCTGGGGTTTCGGTCTGTGTTGTCAGCCCCTGGGTCCGTTGATTCAACTGAAGGGGCATGGAATCTGCATCAGGAGGCCTGAATTCAACTCCCTGCTGTGGTCTCACTAGAACTTTTCCTCTTGGTGCCTCAGTTTCCTCATCTATGAAATGGGGAATATAACAGTATTCATTCCAGTGTGCTTGGCAGGATTACAAGTGTTAATACATACGAGGTGCTTGCAGCTCTGCCACATAAGTTATTATCATCACTTTTTGTCATTTTATATTATATTAGATGTATAATAGTTATATTATTATCAGTAAACTTCTTTGTTATGACTCCTCCTGAGGAGTCGACTACCAGCTTTCTGGCACCTTGATGTCCCCTCACCCCCATGTGATATGCATTACTTCATGTCTATTATGTCTGTATAATTACATTATAGGTATTTAAATGTTCTTTAAGTATACGTATCTGATCTGTGTTTTCTGTCTGGGAAGGGACAGGCAGCGAGGTTCTGGGAAGGAGAGGAATATCTAGATACCTTGACACAGCACTGAAAATCTCCACCTCCTCTTACCCCCCTCCCCCGGCTTCCAGTGACTGCAAAGCAGAAAGGGCTGGAGAAGATGAAAGGAGACATCTGGGGCCAAGGTTCAGGGGTTGACCCTGTTGGGCGAAAATCTGCTTTGAACGGTTGGCATCTTTATGTGATGAAGCAATACTGAAGTGTGACATTAGCGGAGGGGGTCAGTGCTTTGGGGTTTCCTGATTATGAGCAATAGAGGTCAGTCTCTTTCTGGGGTGAAGTGAGTGCTGGTGATTGTGAGCTGAGCTGATGAGAGAGCAAATGAACACAACGTAGGGAAATACGTCATGCGCCAGCATCGCCCTCCTTCAGTTCAGATGGATTTGCACAAGGCGTGGGGAGGTGAGATTCCCCTGCCTGTTGCTCATTCCATTCTGACTTCTGGTCTGAGTAGATAGGTGCTGCTCTTCTTGATCAGGGTAGCCTTAGCCCGGTGCAGGTAAGGAAGGCATTGTTGGCAGAGGGGACACGTCCCACAGAGTAGAGGCAGAGGATGGGAGCCCTTTCTGCAGCAAGGCCTGTGTGGTAGCAAGAGAAGGATGAGGGGCCCTAGTCAAGTCCTGTTCCCTCCCTGCCTGGGTTCACAGGGCAAACAGTGAGGGAACTGGGATAGAGAATTGGTTCGCACAACTATTTTTTACGGTATGTGTATGTTGATATATATTTTCATGTTTTTATTCATACATTTGTGCATGCATGTTTTTATTCAAGTATTCCTGCATTTTTGTCAGCCCTCAAGTGTCTTTTCTTGTACTCAGTTATCATTAAGCAGAAACTTTCATACTCATTCAATTTTTGTTTTTAAAGTCACAATTGCCTGCAAATTAAAGAGTGAAGTATATGTGCAAGATTTATCACGAAATCTACTATTATAGTCCTCTGTGACTTTTCTCAATTTCTACCTTCCCAGAGGCAACCATCGTCAATGTTTTTTAGCTGATTCTTTTGGCTTTCACTTCCCTATCTCTAAATAAGAGGCCTTGAGTACTGCAGCTTGATTTTTCAGGTGCAGTCATTATCGCAGCATTGCCCAGTGGCTGATGCAATAGTTAATAGTAATTGTTCTCTTTCACTCTTTCATCCCTTCATTTCCCCAATATGGTTATATAGTAATTATGTTTAGCTCAGTCATTCAGCATTTTCTTTTCCATTACTGATGCTTTCTATGTAAACTTACTTCCTGCACAAACTTTTGTTCTCCCTGAACTTAGTAATTGCCTTTGTTTTTGTTTGATTATTTTCTATGTAGCTTTCGCTAATTTACTTCGATAGTCCTTCTATTTGTATGACTCTTTCAAGAAGTACGGATATGTCAGATATTCCATCAATTGTACCTTCTTGGAAACATCCCTTCTGGGTCCTTATGACACGCTCCCATCTGGACTGGGTTCGTCCACATCTGGAGCAGTGCCACCCTCCTAGAATCTCCCTCCACTACCATCTGGAAGGTGCTTTTAAGTGCAGTGGAGTCACCTGGACATCCTGCTAAAATGCAGGCTGATTAAAGATGTCAAGGATGGGGCCTGTGAGCCTGATTTTATACCTTCTCTCACATGATGCCGATTCTACTTGTCCATGCTCGATAGTCGAGGTAGCGAGCATCTCTCTTTGTCTTTCTCCTGTGCTACATCTCCATTTTCTGTATCCTACATCTTTCTCTCTCTCTTTCTTTTTAATGGTAAGCCTTCACTAACACATTTTTTATTAATGTGTTTCTTTCTAAATTTGTAATAGGGTTAATTGTTTTTATTGTGGTGAAAACACATAAAATTTACCAGCTTAACCATTTTTGAGTGTACAATACAGTAGTGTTAAGTATACATACATTGTTGTGTGACAAATCTCTAGAAATATTTTATCTTGCAAAACTGAAACTCTGGACATATTGAATGAAAACTCTCCATTTCCCTCTCCCCACAGCCCCTGGAAACCACCATTTTCTTTTCTGTTTCTAAAATTTTGTCTACTTTAGACACATCATATAAGTGAAATTAAACAGTATTTGTGTTTTTGAGACTGTCTTTTTTCACGGAGGATAATGTCCTCAAGTTTTATTTATATCACAGCACGTGACAAGATTTCCTTCTTTTTCTTAATGATTCTGTTACTTTTATTTAAAAAAATTTTTTTTTATTTATTTATTTTTATGACAGATATGGTTAACGAAATCCGATGTTTCAGCTGCATATTTTAACCATAAAG
>NW_011919695.1:0-1206 GCF_000151845.1 Pteropus vampyrus
AAAATTGACAAGTCCCTGGCTAGACTCACTAAGGAAAAAAGAGAAAAGACACAAATAAATAAAGTTAGAAATGAAAGAGAAGTTACAACAGATACACAGAAATACAAAATCTCATACAAGAATGCTATAAAGACTATCTGCCATCAAATTCAATAATCTAGAAGAAATAGACAAGCTCTTACAAATAGATAACCCTTTTAGACTGAATTATAAAGAACTGGGAAACCTAAATAAACAGATCAACTGTAAGGAAATTGAAACAATCATTAAACAATCATTAAAAATCTCCCCAAAAGTAAAAGTCCAGGACCAGATGGCTTCACTAGTGATTTCTACCAAACATTTAAAGAATATTTAATACTTCTCAAACTCTTTCAAAATATTGAAAAAGAGGTAATACTCTCTAGTTCATTTTATGAGACAAACATTACTCTAATACCAAAACCTGGCAAGGATAACACAAAAATAGGAAAATAAGATAAATATCTCTGATGAACACAGATGCAAATATTCTAAACAAAATACTAGCAAATCGAATTCATTAATAAGATTACACATCATCATCAAGTGGGGCTCATTCCAAGGGTGCAAGAATGCTTTAACATATACAAATTGATCAATGTGATACACCACAATAACAAAATAAAGGATAAAATTATATAATTATGTCAATAGATGCAGAAAAAACATTTGACAGACAAGACACAATATATATTTATGAATAAAATACACAATAAAATGGGTTTAGAAAGAAAGTACCTGAAAATAATAAAGGTCATATATGACAAACCCTTAGCTAATATCATACGAAATGGTGAAAAATTGAAAGCTTTTTCTCTAAGATCAGGAACAAGACAAGGATGCCCACTCTCACCACTGTTATTCAACATGGTACTGGAAATCCCAGCCAGAGCAATCAGGCAGGAGAAAGAAATAAAAAGCATCCAAATTGGGAATGAAGAAGTCAAATTGTCTTTTTTTGCAGACAACATGATTCTTTATATAGAAAACCCTAAAGACTCCACCAAAAAAAATTATTAGAAATGATAAACAAATACAGTAAATTTGCAAGATAAAAAAACCAATGTACAAAAATTCATTAAGTTTCTATATACTAACAATGAAATTTCAGAAAAAGAAATGAAAAAAATTCTCTTTGCAACTGCAACAAACAGAATGAAATACTAGGAATAAACTTAACAAAGG
>NW_011919696.1:0-1562 GCF_000151845.1 Pteropus vampyrus
TCACACTCACTCATAATCCACTCACCACCCACCCATCCACCCACCCACATCGACTCTCACCCACTCATCCACCATCCACACACCCACCTCCACATCCACTCACTCATAATCCATCCACCCACCCACCTACACATCCACCCACCCACCCACCCACCCACCTCCACATCCACTCACCCACCCACCTACACATCCACCCACTCATAATCCATCCACTCACCCACTTCCACCCACCCATTCATCCACCCACCCATCCATCCACCGGCCCACCCACCCCTCCCTCCCTCTCTCAAATACCTGCGTCCACTCTGTACCACACTCTGAGAATGCTGAGCAAGGTCAAACTCGGTCTCTGGCCTTGACCCCTTACAGACCTCAAGCCCTAAAACTTAGTACTGACTTTTCTCGATCTTTATTACCTTGCTGTGGCGGAGACAGAGGTGGTGACAGGCAGTGACCACTCCGTGTGGACATTGGGTTTGGACAGAGAGAAGAAGGACTGGGCTGCGGGAGCCCAGAGGCAATGCCTGGGAATCGGGGGGGGGACGTCTGAGATGAATCTAGAAGTATCTGAAGGAGATCAAGCTGGGCGAGGGGCGGGGAGGCAGAGGGCAGAGGTCAGCTCGAGCTGGGTGCAGGGAGGCCAGCCTAGGGCTTGAGGGATGACAGGGAGTTGAGCTGAGCTGGGCCGGGGCCACGGCTGCTGTGTGGGAGCCAGATCGGGTCCGGCCGGGGGGCCAGGCTGCAGGATTGGGGGCGGCTCTGACAGCTCGGCCTGGCAGGGCCGGGACCTGGTCAGGTGTGACGCTGACCTTTCTCCTGGGCCCTGCGTGTGGGCCGAGGTCAGTCAGGGCATGTGGAGAGAGGAGGCATCTCCTTCTCCCCCTGAGCGCGTCATGTGCGTGGGCCGAGGCCTGAGAAGGGCTGGTTCTGTGGCCCCCCCAAACTCCCAGGGCTCCTCCCCTCCGGTCACTAAGTACCCACTGCCTAGCCTTGGGGGCGCTGCCTCCGCCAGCCCGGGGACCCCCCTCCTCCCACCGCGGTTGCCTCACCCGGCGAAGGCCCCAGGTTCGTGGCTTCCTGTGCAGAGACGAAGGAAGGAGCACAGGCCGGTCGGAGCCCAGAAGCTTCCAGGAGGCGGCGGGGTGAGGGCAGCAGGGAGGCCGGGGACGGGACTGCTGGGGGCCAGCGGAGGGTTCCAGTCGCCACAGCCGTCTTCTCGGACAGCGGCTCAGTGCCCTGGCCCGCAAGCCAGGCGTCCTGGGACTTGAATCCTGGCTGTGTGACCCCGAGCACGTGATTAAACCTCTCTGTGTCTCCATTGCTACACCTGTAAGGTGAGCGGTCCCGCCCACCTCGCGGGGTGACTCGACATGTCACATGCCCCTGAACAGAGCAAGTGGTCCATTGAGGACGACGATGGCCATCGCCGTCATTATTCTGCACGGCACAGTCCTGCTTGGCTGGGCAGCTTGGACGGCTGGGCTTCGGGACTGGGACCGAGTGGAACCAGCCGAAGCCGATGGCGGCCAAGCTCTGAGAACACCGACCTGGGCATGTGACGC
>NW_011919697.1:0-1369 GCF_000151845.1 Pteropus vampyrus
TGCGTGTGTGCACGCACATGTGTGGCCGCGTGTGTGCGCGTGTGCATGTGTGTGCGCGTGTGTGCGTGCACGTGTGGTCACGTGCTGTGTGGCCCGTGTGGTCACACACATGCGCGTGTGTGCGTGGAGTCGCCTGGGCTTCCTGGGGGGAACTGTGGGCTCAGGCCCCGCTGGGTGCGTGGCAGTGGGACGCCCTCCGTCTGGTTTACAGCTGCTGACGCCCCAGCTTCTTCCCCTGGCCCTCGTGGCCTCAGCGACCGGCCCGCGACATGCCCGCGTCTCTGCCTTGTCCCCTCCACCTCCCCCACGCCACACCGATGACCTCACAGCTCCTCCAGCCCTGCTTGTCACTCTCCGTCTCTCGAGCCCACCCCGCTGTTGCCCGAGAACTGTGAGCTGACGGCTCTTGTCCCGACCTGTCCGTGGCCTGTCCCTGGCCTGGGCACTGGGCAATGTCCCTGTGCCTCGCTCTCTCCCAGCCACAGGCGACCCATTGTGGCCTCGATGTCCGGGGCTCAAGGTGCCCCTGCGGGTTGGTGCGGAGGGCCTGGAAGGAAGCTGCAGCTCCTTCGTGATGACCCCTGACTTCCTGGGACCCCAGGCAGCCCACCGGGAGCTGTTTGTGGGGAGGGGCCTCAGGGTGGAGGGCCGCTCTGAAGGGGCCTCGGTTCAGACAGGCCCCAGGGAGGGGCTTTTCATGCAGGAAGGGGGTCCCGGCGTGGCGATCCCGTGGACAGATGTGACGGTCAGGGCAGAGGGGACGGGCCCTCTGAGAGGAGGGTCAGGCTCGGACTGCGGTGGAAGGCGGCCAGCAAGGGGCCTATGTACGGAAGGGGGCGCCCGAGCGCCTGCCGAGCGCCGCGCTGGGCGGGGCCGGGCCGTGGGCGGAGCCAGGCTGGGCGGCGGGAAGCCGCGGGGTCGGGCGGGAGAGAGGTAGGTCAGGCTGCCTCCAGCAGCAGCGGGCGGACAGCAGGGGGCGCTTGGAACCTGACTGATCTTGGCTCTGCGCTGGTCACCCGCCCACCTCGCCCTGGCTTTGCTGCTCTGGCCCCCCAGGTTAAGTAAGGTGTGCTGACCGGGGCTGGTCAGCTCTCTTGGGCCACTTGCTGCCCCGGTGACCACCGAGGAGGCCGAGAAACGCCCACAAGAGGGGGCCCTGTGGGGGACAGATCCTGGGCTGCCCAGTGATCAACTTAGTCTCCTGCAGAGCACTAGCAAGATGGAACGGGGGACCCAGTCTGGGCCTGCAGAAACCAGGTCAGGGAGCCCATGACTAGGCCCTGACACCCCAAACCGATCGAGGGCCAGGTGGGAGAGCTGTAGCTCCAAGGAGGCAGACGCTGCTCGCCTTGAACAGGACCCCTCTCTG
>NW_011919698.1:0-928 GCF_000151845.1 Pteropus vampyrus
AAAAGAATGGGGTGCAGGCTCCCCCAGATGCTCAGGTACTGGGGTACGGTTCCCCCAGGCATTCAGGGGTACAGTCTCCGCAGACGAAGGGGCACAGACAGCCCGAACCAAGCATGACAGGGGCACACCCGGGCTGAGCCCGGAGAACAGGCACAGGGTCCACGAACCTGCAGAGGAGGGGCGCCCAGGCCTGTCCGCCACCTGGGTCCAGTGAGCAGGGGGCTGGTGGTGGGGTCAGCACACGGGGCGCTCACGTGCCATCTCTGCACGTCCCACATGCCACGCCAGCAGCCCCCGCCTGCGCGAGCCAGCGTTCGCCCCAAGATCCAGCCTCGGACGCCCCCCAGCCGCCTCACAGGAAGCCAGCCCAGGATCCCCGGCCGCAGCGTCTCTGCGGGCGGCAGCCCAGGTGCCTCTGGGACTGCGGGGCCGGCCGGGGGCTGCCGGCTCTGTGGCTTCCCCCCTGACCCGATCCCTCTGACGCCGTCTGGCCACCGGGCGCCCGTGTCCTGGGACAGGCACAAAGGCGCCACACAGCCGCTGGGCCCCACTCCAGAGCCCTCAGTGCGGGGGGCCCGGGGTGGCGCCCGCCCACCCGCCTCCCCCAGAGCCGGGCGCCTGCGCGCCCTCACGCCCCTGCACCCCAGCGGGCCTCCGCCTGGCCCCAGAGCTGCGCCGGGCCCCCTGGGCCCCTGCGCCGTCGGCTGCTCCCTCCCAGTCACATCTCTGGGTCGGACCTGGAGGGGAGGCCTGGGCCCTGCCCGCGGGGACACCTGCCCAGGGACAGGCGTGCCCCCACGTGGCGGCATGTCTCCGGAGCGTCTCGTGACCAGCGTGGGCACACGCACGTTGCACACGGTCCCTTCTGCTGTGCCCCAATAGCAACCTTCAAAGCCTTCCCACCCAACCGGGCCCCTACAGGGGACTG
>NW_011919699.1:0-2208 GCF_000151845.1 Pteropus vampyrus
GGACACTCTCCCCCATAAACCTTCCTCCTGCTCCAGAACGGGAAGGTTGGAGCTCGCCCCGGAGAGGGCAGCCCCCACCCCAGAGCCCCTCGGCCACGTGGCCGAGGCGTCCGTTGGGCTGAATGGGAAACAGCGAGCTGCAGAAGCAGCCATCAGTCCCCGGAAAATTGCATTGTGGACCCTAACATAGGACGAGACGGAGCCAGGCTCCCAGGGCCCCCACGGTGGCCCAGCGAGGCCGTGCATAGCCATCCTCAGGCTCCTTGCAAGGAGCAGGAGGCTTCTCGAGTTTGTTACTGGTCCCTAAATAAAGCAACCCAATCTCGGCACCCCCGCCCCCCCACACCAAGACTTCTTGGCCTGGACAGTGGCATGCAGCTGGGCCGGGCCAGGCAGCCTGGGCAGGTGGGGAGGCCCCGGGCCCCCATTGGTCTGAGGAGGGCTCCATGCCCTTTCTGAGCGGGGGCCCGGCCTGGGGAGGCCATTTATACCCCTCCCCCGGGCCCACCGGCCCGACTCGCCACCGAGGCCTGACCTCACGCCCAGCGCTGCTGCCTCGACACTAGGTGAGGCCGGCCGGCTGGTGGAGGCTGCCGCACGCACTCCCGCGCTAGCTGGCGGGGCTCCCCGGGGCGGGGCCGGGGCCGGGGGCTGCCAGTGGCCCTCTGCGGGGGCTTCTGGGGAGCGGGGAGCGGGAGGCAGACATGTTGGGAGGAGGGCTGGGGTGTGACAGGGACCCGGACAGACCCCCGGAGGCCAGGCTTCATTTCTGGGACACTGGAAGGGGACTTCATGGGTTGAGAGACCCCAGGGCAAAGTGGGGGGGGGGCAGCTTCTTGCATGTACTTGGGCCCAAAGCCGAAGGAGCTGAGTTAAAAATAGCCGGTGGCTCTGGCAGCCACCTGCGCTGGCCCAGCTCGCCCCGCCCTCGGGGACAGCTGCTGCACCCCGCGCCCTGCCTGGGACATTTCTGGGACACTTTCCCCTTCACTTCTAGCCCCAGAGAATTCCAAGACATTGCCACCCCCCCCAACCCCCCCAAGTTTGGAGTTGGGGGAGGGGCGGGGTTAGCGTGAGGTGCCGCGCCCGTCACCCGCAGACAGCTCGTGGCCCTGACACCCCGGTTTTCTCTCCCACAGGCTCCAGGCCCAGGACTTCAGGATGGGGGAGTACGTGGAGCCCCCAGTCTTAGTGTCCATCCCACCCCCACCCCCGACTCCCCCGCAGTGGCCCCTGCCCACCCTGGCCACCGCCTGCTCCCACCTGCCCCAACACACGACCCTAACTTCTTTCTTCTCTTCCCCAACCCCTGCGCCCCTCCTGGGACAGTGATGAGGTGAGTACCTTCCTGGGGTGAAACTCTGAGGGGACAGGTCAGAGGTCAGGGCTTCGAGCCGGGGGAACCATCCGCCCCACCCAGACACTGACGGGAGAGGAAGTGGCTGCCCGGTGTCTGCTGTGGCAGGGGAAGCGAGGCCTGGTCGCGCGGTTGCTTCTTCTTTCTGACTTCTGCACCCCCCTCGCCCCGCACTGACGTCCAGCGTCCCCCTCACACCGTGCGGTGTGGCGCCCGGGGACGTCCCCCACCAGGACCCCAGCCGCCCCCTGAGCAGGGCCCCCGGCCCGGATGGACGGCCGCGCGCGGAGGGGCTGCGGGGCCGCGCGGGGCCCTGGGTCGGCCCTGACTCTGCCTCCTCTCCTCCGCCCCGCAGAAACGAAACAGGGCCATCACGGCCCGCAGACAGCACCTGAAGGTAGGTGCCGCGCAGGGGGGCCGCGGGGGGCCGCGCAGGCCGGCCCGCAGCCCCTCACGCGCCCGCCTCGCCCGCACAGAGCGTCATGCTCCAGATCGCGGCCACCGAGCTGGAGAAGGAGGAGGGTCGCCGGGAGTCGGAGAAGCAGAACTACCTGTCCGAGCACTGCCCCCCGCTGCACATCCCCGGCTCCATGGCCGAGGTGCAGGTACCCCGGGCCCCGCCCGAGCCCCGCTGCCGCCCGCAGCCTCCCCGTTTCCCCACTGGCCAAGGGAGCAGGCGGGGCGGTCAGGGCAGTCGGGGGTCAGTGTCGGGGCGGCCCCCCCACCCGCCTCCCCCGCGCCCCCCCAGGAGCTCTGCCGACAGCTGCACGCCAAGATCGACGCGGCCGAGGAGGAGAAGTACGACATGGAGATGAGGGTGCAGAAGAGCACCAAGGAGGTGAGCGGGGGGG